>NW_019944269.1:18192-41290 GCF_002910315.2 Salvelinus sp. IW2-2015 | reverse complement strand
AGAACACTGAGACAGAACACTGAGACAGAACACTGAGACAGAATACTGAGACAGAACACTGAGACAGAACACTGAGACAGAACACTGAGACAGAATACTTGCGACATGGTTACGAAGCAAGACACAGGAGAAGTCACTGTCACCTCATAGCCTGGTTCCTCTCTAGGTTTCTTCCTAGGTTCTGGCCTTTCTAGGGAGTTTTTCCTAGCCACCGTGCTTCTACACCTTCATTGCTTGCTGTTTGGGGTTTTAGGCTGGGTTTCTGTACAGCACTTTGAGATATCAGCTGATGTAAGAAGGGCTATATAAATTTGATTTGATTTGATTTACACTTTTTAATACAATGGAAGAACTAGATCATGATGGCGTAGACATTCATAGTCCCTATAGCCCTGTGAGTCACACAAAGACTGACGTACTGGATAGAGTAGAGACAGAGGACGATCGGAAGCATGAATACAGCCAGCTCTCATCATACCCCAGGCCTCCTTGTGAGGTGGCCCACTTCGGCTGAATTGTCTTCAGGGAGAGTCTTTAAACAGATAAGGCCGATGATGATGTAGGTAGGGGACCTGGTGTGGTCCCAACGTCACACTGGGGAATCCCTTGTGTGTGTGGTCCTGTGTGTGTCTGTACGTCTGTGTTTGTGTGAGCATGTTTGCATGCATGCATCTGTCTATTGTGTGTGTGTGTGTGCAGGCTTTCTCCAGGTCCCCCCCTCCTTGTGCTGCCACTGTGGCAGACGCTAACTTAGGGAACATGGGTGAAATCCATTCTTAATCGGAGCAGGAGGACAATGGCATCATTGTAGCTTGACTAACCAGCCTAATTAGCTGTGTTAGTTAACTCACCTGTGTCTATGTGTCTGGAGATTCCACACCTACACACTAGTCTCCTATAGTCAGTTTCCTGACCTGTGTTGCATATTATCACAACGCAGTTCTACAGAGGCTATACTCAGGTAGATCTACAGAGACTATACTCAGGTAGATCTACAGAGACTATACTCAGGTAGATCTACAGAGACTATACTCAGGGAGTTCTACAGAGACCATACTCAGGTAGATCTACAGAGACTATACTCAGGTAGATCTACAGAGACTATACTCAGGTAGATCTACAGAGACCATACTCAGGTAGTTCTACAGAGACTATACTCAGGTAGTCCTACAGAGACCATACTCAGGGAGTTCTACAGAGACCATACTCAGGTAGATCTACAGAGGCTATACTCAGGTAGTTCTACAGAGACTATACTCAGGGAGTTCTACAGAGGCTGTACTCAGGTAGTTCTACAGAGGCTATACTCAGGTAGTTCTACAGAGACTATACTCAGGTAGTCCCCTACAGAGACCATACTAGGTTAGTTCTACAGAGACTAATACTCAGGGTAGTTTCTACAGAGCTAATACTCAAGGTAGTCCTACAGAGATCTATACTCATGTAGCTTAAGAGGCTGTACTCCAGGTGTTCTACAGAGGCTATAACTCGGTAGTTCTACAGAGACTATACTCAGGTAGGTTGCCTATCAGAGACCATACTCAGGTAGTTCTACAGAGACAGAAGTAAAACTCAGGTAAGTTCTACAGAAGACCCAATACTCAGGTAGTTCTACAGAGACCTATACTAGTAAGTCCTAAAGAGACCAATAACTCAGGTAGGTTTAGACAGAGACTTATTACTCAGGTAGTTCCTACAGAGCTATACTCAGGTAGTTCTTACAGAGGCTAGTACTCAGGTAGTTTTACAGATGGACTATATCTACAGGTAGTCTACAGAGGCTATACTCAGCGTAGTTCTACAGAGGCTGTTACTCAGGTAGGTTCTACCAGAGACCTGATACTTCAGGTAAGTTTCTAGCAGAGGCTATATCAGGTAAGTTTCTACAGAAGGCGTACTCAGGTAGTTTCTACAGAGACTAACTCAGGGTAGATCTACAGAGACTATACTCGGGTAGTTCTACAGAGACTATACTCAGGTAGTTCTAAGAGGCTGTACTGGTAGTTCTTAGCAGAGGCTATACTCAGGTAAGTTCTACTAGTCTAGAGACTATACTCAGGAGTTTCTACAGAGGACTATACTCCAGGTAGAATCTACAAGAGAACTATACTCAGTGTAGTTCTACAGAGATATACTCAGGTAGTTCTAAGCAGAACTATACTCAGGTAGTTCCTACAGAGGCTATAACTCAGGTGTCCCTACAGAGGCTATACTCCAGGTAGTTCGTCCAGAGACTATACTCAGGTAGTTTACTAGCAAGAGACTAAATACTCAGGTAAGTTCTACAGAGGCTGTACTAGCCAGGTGATCTAGCAGGAGGCTATACTCAGGTAGTTAATACAGAGATATACTCAGGTAGTCTACAGAGACTTATACTCAAGGTAGGTTTCTACAGAGGACTATACTCAGGGAGTTCTACGAGGCTATCTCAGGCTAAGTTCTACAGAGGCTTAAGGGTACTCAGGTAGTTCGTAACAGACGAATAAAATACTCCAGGTGTTCTAGCAGAGACAATATACTCAAGGTAGTTCTACTGAGACTATAAGCTACAGGTAATTGTATCAGAGGCTATACTCAGGTAGTTCTAGCAGAGGACTATATTACTCATGGTAGATTCTACAGAGCATATACTCTAGGTAATTCTCTAAACAGAGGCTATCTCGAGGTACCGTTCTACAGAAGCTATACCAGGACAGATAGATAATAACTATTGACATTGAGACACTAATACCTTCAGGTAGTTCTACCTAGTTAGGCTATACTCAGGTAGTTATCTACCAGAGACGACCTAAGAATACTAACAGAGAGATTTCTATTAGATAGAGACTAAATACTCAGGTAGATTCTGGTATAACAGAGACTATACTCAGGTTTAAATTCTACAAGAGTGTCTTATATCTCAGAGTAGTTCCTACATGAGACATGACTCAGGTTACGATTCTTAGCAGTAGACTATAACTAGGTAGTCTACAAGACATACTCACGACCTTTAGTACTCTAACAAGAATAGTTCTCACAGAGTATGTTCTAAAAGAGACTTATATTTCTGTCAACGGTAGTCCTAACAGTAGATTTATACTTAACAGGTAGTTCTATCAGAGACCCTAGACTGTTACTCCAGGTAGATTCTAACAGTATGGACTAATTATACTGATTCAAGTGTAGTTCTACATAGAACTCAGTATCTACAGAGACATCAGGTATACGAGCTACAGTGTTCTAACAGAGACCTATACTCGGTAGATCTACAGAAATATGACTCGGTATTCTCAGCTCTGAGGTATTCTAACAGAGAGCTCATACTCAGTTAGTTTCGACTAACAAGTAGACTATTACTTCAAGGTAGTCACGACTATACCAGAGTCACAAGCTATACTCAGTAGATCTACAAGAATGCAGTAACTACACAGGTAGGATCTACAGAGGCTATACTCAGGTAGTCTACAGAGACTATACTCAGCGTAGTTCTAAACAGAGACTATACTCAGGTAGTTCTACAGAGAGCTATACTCAGGTAGTCCTACAGAAATCTATATCTCAGGTAGTTCTACAAGACTATACTCAGTAGTTCTACAGAGACTACAACTTACTCAAGGTAAGTTTTCTACAATAGACTATACTCAAGGTAGTCCCAGAACTTATACTCAGGTAGTTCTACAGAGACTATATTCTCAGGTATGTGTTCTACAGTAGCCACAGTATCAGCTCAGGTAGTTCCTACCAGTAGACTATACCAGGTAAGTTTCTACACATAGCACTAGACTCTTCTACAGAGACTTAGGTAGTTTCACTCAGAGACCTAGATCTCTCAGGTAGTTTTCTAACATAGACCTATAACTCAGTAAAGACTAGTATCCTACAGCATCAGACTCTATACTCAGTAGTTGCTACAGAAGACTATACTCAGGTAGTTCTACTATAGACTAGAGACTGAATACTGCAGGTAGATCTACAGAGACTATACTCAGGTAGTCTACAAGAGACTATACTAGGTAGTTCTACAGAGCTATACTCAGTAAAGATTAGTAACAAGAAGGCTATATACAGGTAAGTAGCTACAGAGACATAACTCAGTAGTTCTACAGAGACTATACTCAGGTAAAGTTGTACAGAAGGCTATATACAGGTAGTGGCTACAGAGGCTATACTCATTATGTTCTACAGAGACTATACTCAGGTAGTTCTACAGAGACTATACTCAGGTAGTCCTACAGAGACTAATACTCAGGTAGTTCTACAGACTAATACTATACTCAGGTAGATCTACAGAGGCTTAATACTCAGGTAGTTCTACAGAGACTATACTCAGGTAGATCTACAGAGGCTATACTCAGGTAGTTCTACAGAGACTATACTCAGGTAGTTTCTACAGAGACTATACTCAGGTAGTCCCTACAGAGACTATACTCAGGTAGTTCTACAGAGGCTATAACTCAGGTAGATTGTACAGAGGCTATATACAGGTAGTGCTACAGAAGCTATACTCAGGTAGATCTACAGAGACTATACTTACGTGGTTCAACAAGGAACTTTTACCTCTGGGGGTACTCTCCAGAAATATTGTCCATAAAATACCCCATTGGGCAAAAAGGGGTACATCTTCCAACGCTAATGAGCAAAAGCATATTTTTGGATTGTGAATGTGAACACCTCTCTTCTAACATTTAATCTCTCTGTTTCTCCGTAGCTTCGATGTTGACAATGGCACATCATCGGGACGCAGCCCCCTGGACCCCATGGCCAGTCCAGGGTCAGGGCTCGTCCTGCAGGCCAACTTTGTCCACAGTCAGCGGAGAGAGTCCTTCCTCTACCGCTCGGACTCGGACTACGACCTGTCCCCCAAGTCCATGTCCAGAAACTCCTCCATCGCCAGTGACATGTGAGTGCAAATCCTACATATCTCTTGTACTTCTTCTCCCTTTCTAAACCATTGTTGATTGTGACTTTCTCTAATAATACACATTATAACCATTAAACTGATCATCTTAGCTGGCTAATTTATTTTGGCTGACTAATGAGCTAACGAGCTAACTGGTTAACCATTGACATCCCTAATCTGAACAATTGTTCTAAAGATGTTAAAACAAGCATGTGTTTCTATCAGGACAATATACATGGTGTTAAGTTATGGTAAGTCAAAGAGTGGTCTTTAACAGTGATTGAAACTAAATTAAATGATTGATGGTGGATTTGGTGCTCCCTAAACATGACTTGAATGTTATGTTCCATTTTGTCTCCCAGAGAGTTTGTTGAGATCAGGTCAGGTCGAAAGTATTGGAAAATATTCACTACTAAACTTACTAAACTACCCTGAAGTAATGAGCCTGTTATTTAGATGCCTCGATTGTAAATCACTCATCGGCCCGCCAGTATGTACCGAGTAGGTGACCTGTGGCTGAATTTTCCATACAAATGTAATACAAACTAATCCCTCCCAAGTTCAAATATTTGTAAGAAGCTATTATTGAATGGCTAAAAATAACGGTCCTCCAAATGGGATTTTTGTGGCCTGTAATCTGGACTAGTGACTTTCATCTGAAGTAGTACATCTCATACGAGACTCTTTTCCCAGGAAGTATCATGAGTCTGTTCCCACTAGTCATCATGGGATTTAAACAGACATTACAAACCAGGGCACCAGGCCCTCTCTCTGTCTTCTACACAGCATGACGTTGACCTTGTTGACCTCGGCACATAAATGTCCCAGAATATGCTCTCGGAAGTCATAGGCTGTGTTTACACAGGTAGCACAATTCTGATATTTGGCTCAATTACTGGCAAAAGAGCTGATCTGCTTGGCCAGAAGACCAATTAGTAAATAAAACATCAGAATTGGTCTGACTGTGTAAACTTAGCTATAATAAACTTTTGACTCAGTCACTCCTCTTTAATCAGAGGGTTTCTTATGGGAAATGACATTGAGAAACTGTGGAACCCCTGGAGCAGGGAGTTAACAACTCTGGTTCTGATGTGCCGGAGGTACCTAAAGTTTCGCTTTAGTTTCGCTTTAGACATGGAATACCATGTTGGTGAAATGTATCCAATTTAATTGATCAATTAATGGATCTTCTCAGTTGGTGAGGTAATTAGTAGAGACAGGTGTGGTGCCTGGTTAGAACGAAATCCTGCAGTACCAGAGGTACTCAGAACCAGGGTTGCCTACCCCTGTCCTCCTGTCGCTCCACATATGATGGGATCCTCCAGTTTTTCCCCTAGGATTTTTTTCAGCTATGAATATAGGGGAAACACTGAATCCTCAATTCCATCTCTCTCTCTCTCTCTTTCTCTCTCTCTCTCTCTATCTTTCTCTCTTCTCTCTCTCATCTCTCTCTCTCTCTCTCTGCTCTCTCTCTCTCTCTCCTCTCTACTCTCTCTTCTCTCTCTCTCTCTCTCTCTCTCTCTATTCATTCTGCCCTATCTTTTTAATGCCCTATAAAGTACATACCAGGACACTGTCCTCCATGTTGTCCTTCCATCAGGAGGATCAAACAGTAGACTGAAGTCATGTTGTCCTCTCTCTGTTGAGAGACAGACAGTGGACTGAAGTCATGTTGTCCTCTCTCTGTTGAGAGACAGACAGTGGACTGAAGTCATGTTGTCCTCTCTCTGTTGAGAGAGACAGACAGTGGACTGAAGTCATGTTGTCCTCTTCTCTGTTGAGAGAAACAGACAGTAGGACTGACGCGTCATGTTGTCCTCTCTCTGTTGAGAGACAGACAGTGGACTGAAGTCATGTTGTCCTCTCTCTGTTGAGAGACAGACAGTGGACTGAAGTCATGTTGTCTTCTCTCTGTTGAGAGACAGACAGTGGACTGAAGTCATCCTTGCTTGTGTCTAAATATATGTATCTGACATGTTTGTCTTAACCTTCCACAGTGCTGCTCTCAATGTTGCCTTCTGTTTCTCAGTTCATTCCATATGAGGATGCACATTGGCTATTTATGTCACTGCATCCTCTTTGTGAAAGGCGACAGAGTACAAACTAGGCCCCGTCTTCCTGACTCCTCTGTTACACCGAGGTCTAACTCCGCTGGTGTCATACTGACCTTATCTAAGACCATCTGGACAGAAAGTCATTCATCAGACTATCTGACCTCCCAGCGGGATAAACTGGGCAAAAGATGTTGAAATGACGCAAGACAGAGACCCTGAATGACACAACAAAACTGACTCGCTCAGTGTCCTCCATTTTGTGTTCTTATCGATAGGAATAACCACCTGCAGAGGCCAGGCCTGACCTCGCGACGGTCTGAGCCCGTCATTAGTGGACAGTAAGTGAGGCCCTGCAGACCAACTCCAGTCGCTAACACTTAGTTTCACCCCTTCTTCATAAGGGCCAATGCACTGCCATGGTTATGACACAGTCACTACCATGTTCATTTTTTGACACCTGACTATTGACAGTCGTAACACAAACTGTTGTTTAGGAAAACTAGCTATGTAATCCCAATGTTACCCAGCCTGTTTGTCAAGGACCCCAGCTGTTGCACATTTTTGGTCTATTCAAGAAAAAACATATCTGATTCAGGTGTGCTAGTGTTGTAGCTGAAAAAATGTGTGAAATAGCTTGGGGTCCCCAAGAACCGGTTGGGGAAAAACAAAGCTAGCCAGCTAGCTAGTTTGCTAGCTCTCCCATGCAACGTTGTTTGGGCAAAAGCTCAGTTTTCATAAGAGGACAGCTGTCGTGGCTCGTCTGCCACGTCAAAGGCTTGTTTAATGACGGTATCATTATGTCATGTTTTGTCATGTTATGACAGTGTTATGAAGGCCTTATGACGGAGGCGTCTGCTAAAGTGTTAGCCCCCACCACACACACTAACAGCACGCGCTGACCATGCTGTTACGGAGGAATGCTGTGCCTGTCTCTGCCTTGCTGCTCACACCTCACATCACAGACCAATCACGTTAGACGCACGTGTATCCAATACATCCTCCTCTTTAATGCGCAGAATGGTACAAAAATACAAACAAATTACCAGATTGAATGAGAATTCAGGAAATGTGTCTCCCTAAATTTGATTGACACTCACAGCCAGAGAGAGGCTGACGGTTTAGAGAGTTAAAGACATGGTTTAGTATTCTGGGCATTAAAACCTCACCCCCCAAATCCTTCCCTAGTGGTGCACTCTGGTAGATCTTTCCACCCCTGTGGAAAATTGCAGTGGAACATCCCAATGACATGGCATGAAGGGATGGATCAAAGTCTGGTTTATGGGTTTAGACTCGAGATTAGGCCTAGTCTCTGGGTCTCAGAACATCGTTGTCTCATCTAACATGTGTGATGCTTCATCTTTTGTTTTACGAAGACTGCATGGCATGTAAAGAAGCAGTGTTACAAACTTCCCCCTACTCCAACCCTATCCTGATCATTTGTTTACCACTTTCTCCATCTCCTATTTTGAACAGAGTTGAAGTCATTGTAATAGTAGGCGTTTCGTAGTTCTGGTCCAGTGTGTCTTTCTCAACTATTCTACTAAGTAGTTGAGGAAGGAGCACTAGCGCTTTGTACCAGAGCTAGGCGTTTTGATGCTTTTGTACACTGGACATTCATTCGTTCATTTATTCAGAATTCTTATAAATACATTAAGATGCAAGATACCTACATATGTTAAACTCAGTTTTACTTTGACTAACATCCACAAAAGTGGAAAGTGTAGTTATCAGTCTGTCAGCAGATAGGGCTAGATGTTACAGTAAATCTAAAGCCATTACATTATCAGAACCAAAACTACAATTGTGATGAGCACAAATTAATGAATGACGATACAAACTGCAAGACAAACTGAAATTGAGAAGGTGACTGTGGCTTTTCTACAAAATGAGCAACGGTCTTCAAAGGGGTTTTAATTTGGCTCGGAGGAGGCTCGTTTGCTCACTCGCCGTAACTCGACACCCCCTTTATGCATAATGCAAAGGCCTATGGGAGCTCTGTCATGAGCTTCCACTATAATCCCACCCGATATGCAGAAAGGGAAGGAGGAGCGCTATCAGGTGATGCCATCATAACATGTAACTGATATGTCTCCAGCGGCCTGAAAGAGTTGAGGATGGACGACCTAAAAGTGATTCGGCACTTTCAACATAGCCCGCTGCCAGTGTGTTGTTGCTTCATAGCCAATTCACCATCGTTGAAAATGATCTGTCCTTGTCGATTACTTGAACAGTCTGGCTACTACATCCAGGCTACTTTCAACTTCTTTTTGCAATACTTACAGACAATTCCTGTTTAAGGGGGGAAAACATACTTTTATGCTGAATGAACACTTTGATAGTGATATTTAATTTGCAGTACGGGAGTCAAGAGCGTCAGGGGAGCTAAGTTTAGCCAGCTTTATTTGTAGCACATTCCATACTAGCCATGTCTGATAGCGGTGTGTGAGAGTGGCACTACGCTTCCCATGGAACGTCGACCTTTCTGTGTGTCAGTTGTGATAGGGCGCTCAGTTAACTAGGCATAACTTGCGCCTGCGCTCATATACACACACTCAGACACACACACACTCGACAGACCGCAAACCTCAGGAGCCATTATGAGACCACGAGCGACAAAAACCATGCGTGAAATGGGACGGTTCTTCAGCGAGCCCAATGACTATCGAAGAGGGTATGTTTCCTTTGGGAGGAACCTTCTGAGGCAGTGTTGTTCAACCCTGGTCATTGGGCCCTCCGGGGTTGTTCTTCTGAGGCAGTGTTGTTCAACCCTGGTCCTTGGGCCCTCCGGGGTTGTTCTTCTGAGGCAGTGTTGTTCAACCNGCAGTGTTGTTCAACCCTGGTCCTTGGGCCCTCCGGGGTTGTTCTTCTGAGGCAGTGTTGTTCAACCCTGGTCCTTGGGCCCTCCGGGGTTGTTCGAGCACTGTTGAATCAGATGTATTAGTGAAGGGCTAGAATAAAAACCTGCACACCCTGTCTAGATCTCCAGGACTGAAAGACACTGGTCCCTCTGTCTATTGGAAATGAGCTGATGCCTCCTACCCCTCTCTCCCTTACCCTACCCTGCTTCTCCCTGCACTAATGCCCGCTTAAGCGCACTCCTTCCTGGGGTATCTATCGAGAAGCTGCCACCCGACTCCTCCACTGTGTGTGGTACCTCTGAGTACACTGGTATCCATGCATGGGACTGTTTCATTGTGTTAGTGAGAGAATGCATGCATTCTGTGTTATGGGAATCCACTTCCAATCTAATGCATTGCAGATTAACACATGCTTAACTGAACAAGTACTTGGCCAACCATTCATTTGTTTCTTAATGCAGTGCTAAGCTTTATAAAAGTTACACTTGATTTTTTCCTGTTTGAGTTTGTAAGTAGAGGGGATTCTATGCACCAGTTGCTGGAAAACAACTGACACTTGAAGTTGAGAAACTTGTGGCCAGGGAAGATTCATCCTTCTCATCCGTTGTTGTTGAACAATTTGCTCAGAAAGTTTTTGTTTAAAAAGATCTGTAATATCTGCAGAAACTCAACTGTAAACAAGTCTTCATTAAAATGCTCATACGAGCCAAAGAAGAAACTTTTAGGCCAAAACTCTAGCTAAACTCAAACTTTAGCTCCACACAGCAGTAAGTAATACAACTATGCTAGTCTCAACTATCCTCATCCTCTAAGCAAGGGTCAATTTGTCCAAGGCCAAAGACACATTTGGGGAAATCGATTGGTTCTCCCATGAAACAAACCCAAGTAGCTCTGACGCCACTTCTGGGGCAATCAAGAGACAGTCAGGAGCTACTGAGGGGAGAGAGCGAAGGATAGAGAGTGAAAGAACTTGGCAGAGAGGGTTAGAAACTGATAGAGCTGAGAAAGAAAGAGGCAGGGAGAGAAGTATTAGGATAGAACAGATAGTTGAGAGATTGAGGGCTGCATTTTTGAGGTGTGTCCTTAAAAACATGTTTAAGACTGACCAAAAGCTGGTCCTAGCGGTTAATCAGTTGGTTATGACATTCATTTCTACATCGGACGCCAACACCGTAGCCATATGTAAATCACCAATGTTTTATGAAAATATCACAAGCAGAAAACAGTCAACAGACATTCCCCTTTTTTATTCATATCGGACATTGTTTTTGTCCAGCTTCTGTGAAATGTTTGGACTCATTATGCCCATTGCATAAAAGGTGTCAGTGACTGTAAGAAGCCTGTGTCAGAACATCAAGTTATTAAAAAGACTGCTTATTGTTTCCCGTTTATCATTTCGTCAAAGAATGCATTTTCCACTTTCCTCTGTTGGACATGTCAAATCGCGGGAATTCCGATCGATGTCTGTGGTGCTGAATCCACTTGTAAGTTCGAGCCCGGGCTGTATCACAACCGGCTGTGATCGGGAGTCCCATAGGACTTGGCGTCGCCCGGGTTAGGGGAGGTTTTGGCTGATGAGGCTATACTTGTGTATAGCTTGTGCACATGTTTACTGGTGCGCGTCGGGTTTTGTACCCATGTTGGTTATTTGTTGATGCCGTTGGTTTTGAAATTAAACAGCTCCGGCTATTACCTAGTTCTGCTCTCCTGCGTATGACTTCCCTGCCACCAGTTACGCACACCTTTACAGCCGATGGAAAGCTATAACTATATATATATATATTTGGGAGCAGTAGCAGTGAGTGGACATTTCTCCTTTCTCTTTATATTGGA
The DNA here is from genome assembly GCF_002910315.2 of Salvelinus sp. IW2-2015. NCBI lineage: Eukaryota > Metazoa > Chordata > Actinopteri > Salmoniformes > Salmonidae > Salvelinus > Salvelinus sp. IW2-2015. Next base: position 29,666 of record NW_019944269.1, on the reverse strand, counting down.
TCTTTTGCCAGCTCCTGTGAAAAGTTTGGATGTGTGTAAAACCTTCCATATTCTTACTTATTATATGCCCACTGGGAGCAAATATGATTCCTGTAACTGTATTTAGACATAGCCTGTTTAAAACAAGTGGTTGTTTCGTTTTATTAGAATTTGATACAATTTATTCACTGTCTTTTTAAGTCTCATCAATAGTGAATGTAATCCTACTTATTGACAACGTTTGGCTTGTCCATGGCTCAGACATAATGCATTTTACAGTAGGCCTAAATCAGTGCAAATGCTATGTTTACAATATATTTCGATATTGAAGCCACGCAATTACTGTTCATAAACATGTTCAACATATTTAGCAAATATGGGATAGGCCTACATTTTGTTTCTGTAGGCTATTTAACAAACTGAGTTATAACGGACTAACATTTCATGCAATCTATAAAAGACTGTAAATACACAACCTGAAGCAACCACATATTTAGCAATGGAGCACGTTCTAATTGGCCAGTGAGGGGTCAAGTCTCGACACACCTTCAACTTATTTATTCTTCAAAACCCAGCCCTTTCTCACCATTGCCAACTACTGCGCCCATAATTCTGGTTGTGAAAATAGCAAAAATATTCCTGACACACCCCCGAACCTTTTGTGCTACTGCCAGTGCTAAGATTTACCATTGAGTTAGGTTTGTTCAAATAGAGCCCTGGTTGTGTTAAACAGAAACCAATAGAAATGAGAGAGAAGGGTACTAAGATCTCCATTGTGGACACCAACAGTGGGTAGAAAAACTTGGGGGAATAATGACAGAGTGGAAGAGATACAGTAGAAAGAGAGGGAGTAGTGACATGGAGGGAGACAGATGAGGCCATAGAAAGCAATGACTGTGAGAGAGAATAGCTTTCTTAGCGGCTGTAACTGTCCTTGTCTCTCTGTCAGCGGATGTATTTAGACCTGACCTTTGGGAGAGTACACGTCCTTCATTGCCTAAGAGTTTCACAGCTCCTCCATATGGACAGACAGTCAGTAGTTGTCAACAACAGAATGGGACAAGTGCCGAAACTCTGGCAAGATCTCTCCAACTAACACTCCAGCTAATAAAACATTGTGTTATTATATGGAGGGTTACAGACCAGTTAACTAGGCCTAAGACCCCTAGACTTAGCGAGTGCAACAATATTAATAGGCTAGTTAATAGTTTTTGTAACACATGGATTGAGGAATTGATAATTAAGGTCATTAACAGAGATTCAGTGCAAAAGGGTATAGCAGGACAACTTCCGATGAAACTGGAGGGCGCACAGTTCAAATAAATAATCATAAAAATTATAAATATTAACCATTTAGGTACATACAAGTGTCTTACATCGGTTGAAAGCTTAAATTCTTGTTAATCTAACTGCACTGTCTGATTTACATTAGCTATTACAGTGAAAGCATGCCATGCGATTGTTTGAGGACGGCGCCCCATATAAAAATATTTTTCCACCGGCACAGGTTTCATAAATTAAATATTTACTTACTTTTTGAAAATCTTCCTCTGATTTGTCATCCAAAGGGTTACAGCTATAACATGTAGTGTTGTTTTGTTAGGTAAAATTGTTCTTTATATCCCAAAAAGTCTGTTTAGTTGGCGCCATCGATTTGAGTAATCCACTCGTTCAACATGCAGAGAAAGGAATCTGAAAATCTACCCCTAAACTGTGTTTCAACAAGTCAAAATACGTTTCTATTTACACCTCAGATACCCTAAAATGTAATCAAACTATAATATTTCTTATGGAAAGAACTATGTTCAATAGGAAACCGATTTTTGCAGGTGCATCCTTTCTTCATGGCGCGGGCAAACACAAATTTTCAAGACTGTGTCCCTGTACTAAAACTGATATTTCTTAGACTGCTGAAACCCTGTGGAAGCCATAGGAATTGCATCCTGGGAGCTAGAATTGAGTGTGCCCTTATACTTGCCATTGTAAGAGGATGGTCTCTCTCTCAAAACAATTCTGGTTGGTGTTTCTTTGGATTTTCTCCTACCATATCTATTGTGTTATATTCTCCTACATTATTTTAACATTTCTACAAACTTAAAAGTGTTTTATTTCCAATGGTAACAATTATATACATATCCTGGCTTCAGTGCCTGAGCAACAGGTAGTTTACTTCGGGCACGTCATTCAGGCGGAAATTGAGAAAAAACTAGCCTTATTTTATTTCATAGTTGATTGTGCTTCAAACACACCTATATGTATGGGCACATGATGGCACAGCAACAGAAGACCTGAGTCAAGATGTCAGCATTCAGGCTGCATCAACGGTCCTGCTCGCTCTTTCCCCAAACATCTGATACTTCTGCATTCACTGGTGCAAAAGGATGACTACTTTCATTAAACTCATGTTTTGAATCTTTGTTTGACACAGTGTGCTTTTCCCCTGCCTTGCTGTACCTTGTCACACAGACAAACCCTATATTCCAATACAATACAACTACATTTAATATATAAAAAAAAATCATAAATAAACCGGCCAGTTTATTAGGTACACCCATCTTGCCTCCAGAAGAGCCTGAATTCTTCAGGACATGCATTCTACAAAGTGTTGGACATGTTTGTTACTCAATTGGTATCAAGGGACCTAACGTGTGCCAGTAAAACATTCCACACATCAGTACACCAGCCTGTACCAGTGACACCAGGCAGGATGGGTCCATGGACTGATGTTACTTACACCAAATCCTGACTGAGCATGATGCAACAGGAACCGAGATTTATCAGATCAGGAGATGTTTTTCTACTCCTCAATTTTCCAGTGTTGGTGATCGCGTGTCCACTGGAGCTGCTTCTTCTTGTTTTTAGCTTAGGAGTAGAACCCGGTGTGGTCGTCTGCTGCAATAGCCCATCCATGACAAGGATTGACGAGTTGTGCGTTCTGAAATGTCGCTCTGCACACCACTGTTGTACTGCGTCGTTATCTGTCTGTTTGTGGCCCGCCTGTTGGCTTGCACGATTCTTGTCATTCTCCTTCGACCTCTCATCAACAAGCTGACTGGATATTTTTTGTTTGTCGTACCATTATCAGTAAACCCTAGACAAGGTTGTACGTGAAAAGTCCAGGAGGGCGGCCATTTCTGAGATACTGGATCCGGTGTGCCTGGCACCGACAATCAAACCACACTCAAAGTCACACAGGTCACACGTTTTGCCCATTCTAACGTTCAATCTAACAGTAACTGAATGCCTCGATGCCTGTCAGCCTGCTTTATATAACAAGCCACGGCCACGTGACTCACTGTCTGTAGGAGCGTGAACGAGTTGGTGTACCTAATAAACTGTCAGGGTAAGTGTATATTGTATATATATTTTTTCTATCACCGTATATGGTTCATCTGTGTTGACAAATGCATGTGATATCTTAACATGAATTTGATTTTCCTCACCTTTCTTTTTCCAATGAGATAGGAGGACCGGGATGTGTATGCTTTCACATTGTAAATACACCATCTTCCTCTTCTTCCTCCTCTTCCTCTTCCTCTCTTACAGCCATGGCGACGACTTGATAGTCACACCATTTGCACAGGTCAGTGCCCATGTGCTCCACTTTCACTTTTGCCACAGTGGGCAAAACTGGTTAAAATGACATCATTAAACCATATAGCAAGTTTTGCCTGCTGGGTAAACCTTTATAATTTTTTGGGACCTGACTCTTACCTCAGTACAAGTTGCTTCAGATAATGTCGAAGGCCAACATGTTTTTGGTACACAAAGACATTGTTTATAAATTAAGGACGTTATTGCTGTTGACATGATGTCACATAGTGTCTGATGTGTCCCGATGTACCCCACCCTGTGTAGGTACTGGCTAGTTTGAGAACGGTACGGAATAACTTTGCTGCACTAACCAACTTGCAACAAGACAGAGCCTCAAACAAGTGAGTATATTCATTGTAGTGTATTGCTAAAATGTATGAGTGAGTGAGTGAGAGAGAGGGTGGGGGGTGAGACAGAGACAGACAGAGAGAGAAAGAGTGAGGGAAAGACATCCCTGATCAAACCCTTATTTCTCTGTGGTTACCTTTAACAGGCGGTCCCCTATGTGTAACCAACAACCACCCATCACCAAGTCCTCTTTCTCAGGTAAGACCAACACACACACACACACACACACACACACACACACACACACACACACACACACACACTGTACTGCAACCAAGTGAACTGATATGACAGCGGACCTCTTTCTGTGAACTGATATGACAGCGGACCTCTTTCTGTGGACTGATATGACAGCGGACCTCTTTCTGTGGACTGATATGACAGCGGACCTCTTTCTGTGGACTGATATGACAGCGGACCTCTTTCTGTGGACTGATATGACAGCGGACCTCTTTCTGTGGACTGARAGTTGCTTTCTTTCACATGAAGATCCTGAGTGAACTCTTTCAATCACAAGTGCAATGTAGTGAGTTGAATTGACTTCAACCATTTTCCTCCGTGGGCATCATAGGTAATCTACAAACGTCTTCCAGCGGGCATTGCAGTAGCATATACAATACATTTCTGTGTTGTTGTCCAGTAAAATCAGGACATAGATTTGGTTACAGAAGGAGGACTCCACTTCCCAGTTTTCTGAGTAAAACTCATGTGCATGGACTTACATGTTTTTGGGCCTTCTAATGTCCACTTTGAACTTGGAATGCATGCCTGCGTTTCATTGGGTTGGACGCTGATCCTCTGAAGTGTTTGTATGTGGGAACATTTACTATTGAGCCGTGCCAGAGGACAACGTTTTGGTTGGCCTCAGTCCAGTGTCGTGTTCATAAGAGCACGCGACGGAAAACGTTTTGCAACTGAAAACAGGAAATTAGCATTTCTTATCAGATAAGTCCAGGTAGTCGCTCCTTGTTTACGTCAGTTTTATTCTGTTTGGTGCCTAATGAACAAGATCCTGTCTTGTTGGTTTGTCGTATGACAGGGAACACATCTGGCTCGGTTCTGATACAGTGCATCCTGCATTCCTTCCTTCATTCCTTGCAATGATTTCAGATCTGGATCTGAGAGGGTTGGATTGGTTAATAGGCTTTCACTTATCCAATCATGTCATGTCAATCAATACCTAGGGTGTCTGGTTAGACTGTAAACTCTCCTTCCAGGCTCACATTAAGCATCTCCAATCCAAAATTAAATCTAGAATTGGCTTCCTATTTCGCAACAAAGCATCCTTCACTCATGCTGCCAAACATACCCTCGTAAAACTGACTATCCTACCAATCCTCGACATCGGCGACGTCATTTACAAAATAGCCTCCAACACTCTACTCAGCAACATGGATGTAGTCTATCACAGTGCCATCCGTTTTGTCACCAAAGCCCCATATACTACCCACCACTGCACCCTGTATGCTCTCATTGGCTGGCCCTCGCTTCATATTTGTCGCCAGACCCACTGGCTCCAGGTCATCTATAAGTCTTTGCTAGGTAAAGCCCTGCCTTATCTCAGCTCACTGGTCATCATAGCAGCACCCACCCGTAGCACGTGCTCCAGCAGGTATATTTCACTGGTCATCCCCAAAGCCAACTCCTCCTTTGGCCGCCTTTCCTTCCAGTTCTCTACTGCCAATGACTGGAATGAATTGCAAAATTCACTGAAGCTGGAGTCTTATATCTCCCTCACTAACTTTAAACACCAGCTGTCAGTGCAGCTCACAGATCATTGCACCTGTACATAGCCCATCTGTAAATAGCCCACCCAACTACCTCATCCCCATATTGTTATTTATTTTTTGCTCCTTTGCACCCCAATATCTCTACTTGTACATTCATCTTCTGCACATCTATCACTCCAGTGTTTAATTGCAAAATTGTAATAATTTTCGCCACTATGGCCTATTTATTGCCTTCCCTAATCTTACTACATTTGCACACACTGTATATAGAATTTTCTATTGTGTTATTGACTGTATGTTTGTTTATTCCATGTGTAACTCTGTGTTGTTTGTGTCGCACTGCTTTGCTTTATCTTGGCCAGGTCGCAGTTGTAAATGAGAACTTGTTCTCAACGGGCCTACCTGGTTAAATAAAGGTGAAAAAATATATATGTATGGATCAGTTATAGCCCCATGGTATAAAGGAGAAAAGGAGGCATGTTTTAAGTGTTTGTGGACTGTAGTGACTTCTGGGGTGCATTGGTGAGTGATGGTGGTGGTACTATTGGAGTTACATGGTGTGTGATGGCGTTGGTACTGCAACACCAGTACCAGATGTATACAGCAGAGGGAGACAAAGAGCATGTTTTACACATTGGTGTCCTGTTGTGCTTTCTAAAGCATCTTTAAAGTTGATGATTCAAAGGACAGTAATACACTGGTCTTTAAGATTGGTTTCTTGTCTTAACTCAGCTGTTTTTTTCACTCCTGCATGACTGTAATACAGATTTGAGCTTGAATACCACTTGCCATGTTATTGGTCCCGTGTGGCTCAGTTGGTAGAGCATGGCGCTTACAACGCTAAGGTTGTGGGTTCATTCCCCACGGTGGGACCAGGATGAATATGTATGAACTTTCCAATTTGTAAGTCGCTCTGGATAAGAGCGTCAGCTAAATGACGTAAATGTAATGTAAATTGTAGGGCTATCATGAACATCTAATGATCCCACGCTGGTGTCTCTAGCATAGGTGACCGACACAGGGCTTGTGACGTTCTAAAGTTTGTGTGTGTGTTTTGTACCTGTGCCATTTCCGTTGTTGCATAATGAAGTTGTATTGGATCTGTAAAAGAAGCCACTGGGAAAAGTAATGGTACCATTCTAGTTCATTAACCAGAATAATCAAGACCCAGCTTGATCCTTGGCACCCGCTAATACTAATTGATTCGACTTGATTATGTGGAGGAGGAGCTCTAGACTAGACTTCATGGCCAAAAGTTGTGAAGGCTCGCGAGCATCTCATTCCAAAATCATGGGCATTAAAATGGAGTTGGTCCCCCCTTTGCTGCTATAACAGCCTCCACTCTTCTGGGAAGGCTTTCCACTAGATGTTGGAACATTGCTGCGGGAACTTGCTTCCATTCAGCCACAAGAGCATTAGTGAGGTCGGGCACTTATGTTGGGCAATTAGGCCTGGGTCACAGTCAGCGTTCCAATTCATCCCAAAGGTGTTAGATGGGGTTGAGGTCAGGGCTCTGTGCAGGCCAGTCAAGTTCTTCCACACCGATCTCGACAAACCATTTCTGTATGGACCTCGCTTTTTTCATGGGGGCATTGTCATGCTGAAACAGGAAAGGGCCTTCCCCAAACTGTTGCCACAAAGTTGGAAACACAGAATCGTCTAGAATGTCATCGTATGCTGTAGTGTTGAGATTTCCCTTCACTGGAACAAAGGGGCCTAGCCCAAACCCTGAAAAACAGCCCCAGCTTGGGGATTCAATCTAGCGACCTTTTTGTTACTGGCCCAATGCTCTAACCACTAGGCTACCTGCCACCCCACAAGCCCTCTTAGGCTTGTGTGCAGCTGAAGCTCCCGACGAACAGTTCTTGGACTGACGTTGCTTCCAGAGGCAGTTTGGAACTCGGTAGTCAGTGTTGCAACCAAGGACAGATGATTTTTACAAGCTACACGCTTCAGCACTCGCCGGTCTCTTTCTGTGAGCTTGTGTAGCCTACCACTTTGCGGCTCAGCCGTTGTTGTTCCTAGATGTTTCCACTTCACAATAACAAATCAAATCAGATGTATTTATGAAGCCCTTTTTACCGGCGCAGCTCTAGCAGGGCATACATTTGACGAACTAACTTGTTGGAAAGGTGGCATCCTATGACCCGTACCACATTGAAAGTTCTTCAGTAAGGCCATTCTACTGCCATTGTTTTTCTATGGAGATTGCATGGCTGTGTGCTCAATTTTATACACCTGTCAGCAACGGGTGTGGCTGAAATAGCCGAATCCACTAATTTGAAGGGGCGTCCACTTATATAGTGTTTATTTAGAACTAAAAATAGCCACCCTCTTTATTTCCAAGGATACAGAAAATATGTGACCATGTTGCCTAATAACATCAATGCTGAGGTTGGGATTAATTGATGTATATGTGTCAATACTGGTGACCCCAAGACTTACTGTAAGTTTAATTAGATTCATAAAGAAAAATATTATTCTAAGTCAGATGTCTTCATGAATTCATCAGTTGATCATATGTCGCCTTATTCAATTACCATACCCCTGTTGTCTTCCATCAAACAAGGATGAAGACATATTTATTTTTTTATGTTATCAGCAATCTGAAAAGCAGTGGAAGTGTTCAATTTACGGGGCACATACATGTCCGTCCCCTATGGTAGTGTTTCCCAGACCTCTCCTAGACTACCCATACACAGTATTGGATCTCTTCCAGTACTAGCACACCTGATTCAACTGGTCAACTAATCAGGGATGTGCTACTACTGCAGTCTACATCAAATAAGGGATTGACTAGAGGAACTTTGGTAGAGATATAGGAAACCCCGAGCTAGCTCACTAACTAGTCCGTTAGCTAATTCTACCAAGCACCATTGTTTTATTGACAATTGCTTGGGACTCCTGATCCTCTATAGCTCCGGTCCAGGGTTTAGCATGAGCCCTTGCCGTTTCCCTGAGATGGGCGGGCCCGGTGTGTCTCGCTGAGCAGGAGAAGAATGCCATTGACGTCATAGGAGATGTTGTCAGCAAGGACAGAGGACCCCTGCTTCAAGAGGACCCCTGTTTTTAAGCTTCTGAAACCCCCCAGCCCAGCCACTGACTTTCTGCACAGCCATTTGAAGGACAGAGAAAGAGAGAGAGATGCTATTGACGTCAGAGGAGATGTTGCCAGCAAGGACAGAGGACCCCTGCTTCAAGAGGACCCCTGTTTTTAAGCTTCTGAAACCCCCCAGCCCAGCCACTGACTGTCTGCACAGCCATTTGTGCGAGAGAAATAAATATATAGAAAAGGGAAGAGAGATGAGGAGAATGCAGAGAGGGGGAGAGAAACAAAGATGGTGATGGAGACGCAAGCAAAGGCTAAGAGAAAGGGGGGATCCAGAGAGAGATGCATTTTTGTTTTCTACTCTGTCTCTTTGTAGCTCTGTCCTCCTCTCACTTACTCTTTCATTGTCCATCACATGAGTCACAGAGAGGTTACCCAAACACTGTGCAAGCCCATGACATCACATCTACAGGCAGACATACTGAACACAAGGTGCCATTCACAGAGTCAGCCTAGCATACTGTAACACCAGCACCACAACCTACAGTTAAGAACAAATTCTTATTTACAATGACAGCCTACCCCGGCCAAACCCAGACGATGCTGGGCCAACTGTGAGCCGCCCAATCACGGCCAGATGTGATGCAGCCTAGATTCTAACCAGGTACTGCAGTGATGCTTCTTGTACTGAGATGCAGTGTCTTAGACCACTGCGCCACTCAGGAGCCCCATAAGCAATATATATATATACACACAACTTAAAACAACTCAACACATAGCAGCATTAATATGTTTAGCAGCGTAACTAAGCTCCACCACAAATCTTCGATTTAGAACATTTCCAGATGACTAGAGCGTTGTCTGCCCTGATCCAGGATTAGGTAAAAACACCGGGAATATGTGGCTGAGCGGAAATACCCCTGCATCATTTCCTAATGAGGATTAATCATGAGGAGATTCAGCTTGACTGACTACTATTCATAATCCCACTGGCAGAATACTCTCAGTGAGTGTCTGTGTGCGTGCTTATGTGTTTGTCATCATGTTTTCTTTGTCTGTTTTTATAGTCATAACCACAAGTCATATAGTCATATCACTGATCTAGAACATGATTGGATAGGTTAAATCATGGCTTAGTGATTACGTCAAGGAAGGGAAGAAGGAAGGATGCGAAGTCTTCGAACAGGACATATCCATCAACCTTAACCGTTAGATACTAACCTAACTACAGATTACACCAACTATACACCAACTTTAACCATTGGAGGGGGTTCAGTAGACATCTGACCCTGTATCAGTGGTTAGGGGCTCAGATCTGAACCTGTGACTCCAGTCCAGTCTGGGTAGTCTGTTACTCCAGTCCGGCTCTTCTTGTGTGCTGAGCAGTGTTTTCACAGGAAGCAAGCGTTTTCAACTCATGCTTTTTGAGTCAGCCATCTCTCCTATTGACGTATTGCTTTAACCACAGTCAGACCCGCTTGGACATTTCTCTCCATCTGTCTGACCGTCCATCTGTCTGTCAGAGCAGTGGTCATCGTCATTGTGTCATCGCTGCAGGGAGGACAGGGGATTTGAGACAGAAAATAAACTCAACCGTGGCTCTCTGTGTGTGTGTGTGTGTGTGTGTGTCTGTGGGCTACGAATGGGGTTCTCTGTCTTTAGAGGAGGAGGTGTGTGTGTGTGTGTTTGGAAGGGGGGTCTTGGCTTTGTCTTAGACTTCTCCTTTGTCGATGACTCCTCATCACGGTAGGCTGAGGAAGTTTTCCTGTTTTTCCTTCTGGATATCCCTGGGAAGAGTGTTGATCATGTAGAGATGTGTGAGATGGATTTTCCTGCTATCCCAAATCTGGGAATCCTCTGGGTTGGATAGAGCACAACTCTGTCCGGACCGTCGAAAGATTTGTGTGTAGGCGTTGGATTCCATGTGTGTTTTTTGGTTTTCAGCTCGTGGAGCATGGGGGCTGTGCTTTCCCATCAGGGCTTTTGCAAGGCTGGACTCGTTTAGTGTGACACTGTGGAACTTCCCCTAGATGTTAGAACTGTGGATTCTAGAACTGTATGTTGTGGATTCTAAAACGTCTCACTCTGGATTGTAGAATGGTCCATTGTGGATACCAGAACTACACTCTGTGGAACTTTCTCTTCTTGGGATTCTAGAACTACTTCTACTACTACTGTAACTACTCTCTGGAGGACTGAGAGAGGGACAGAAGGGTGATTGTTGACACTTTCAGGGTTATGAAAGATACTTAGCTACAGCCAGAGACCATCTCAGAGACAAGGATTTTCCCCTGTTCAATATCTCTGTGGGGAAGCTATCATCACCGTAGACACTTTTTGCTCTTCAAGCCCCTCTAACCATGAAGAGTCACCTATGCTTCCACTCTGGCAACCCGGGCATTGCACTCGTCTATGGCATCACCACCGACGAAACGCAAGAGATGACATCGCACACCCCTGTCAAACGCCTCAAAACTGACCACCACCACTCACCACCCCTACCTGTCCCCGTCCCCCTACCCCCTGTTCCCCTTTCCTCCGTCCCCTGTCTCCCCCCTCCAGAGGAGGCCTACCAGAAGCTGGCCACAGAGACGCTGGAGGAGCTGGACTGGTGCCTGGACCAGCTGGAGACCCTGCAGACCAGACACTCTGTCAGCGAGATGGCCTCCACCAAGGTATGACCACTATCTAACTAATTATTACTACTCAGACTATCTAGACAAGACCACTATCTAACTAATTATTACTACTCAGACTATCTAGACAAGACCACT
>NW_019944269.1:13454-18187 GCF_002910315.2 Salvelinus sp. IW2-2015 | reverse complement strand
TAGACAAGACCACTATCTAACTAATTATTACTACTCAGACTATCTAGACAAGACCACTATCTAACTAATTATTACTACTCAGACTATCTAGACAATACAACTATCTAACTAATTATTACTACTCAGACTATCTAGACAAGACCACTATCTAACTAATTATTACTACTCAGACTATCTAGACAATACTCCCATAAGTCTTTGGGTGAACTGCCATATGTCTGTGGGCATGGCGTTGGGTAGTGGATTTGGTTTTGAGGTAGCGCTTTACAGTAGACCTACAGGGTCTGGGACCAAGGTCTATGTCTTAAAGTGGGATGGAGAGGAGGACACAGAGTGTGATCGTGAGTGCCCAGTCACATCCCTCTCTCTGAGCCCAATTAAACACTGAGATATAAAGAACATCAGCACCATCATGAGATATACAACATAACACAACTACAGCCTACGGGTATAACTCAAGTTAAAAATCTGACCGTTAAAAATATCCTGCATATGATATTACACCACCCATATGATATTACACCACCCATATGATATTGTTACACCACCCATATTATATTACAACACAACCCATAGTGTATTACCCGACCACCCATATGATATTACACCACCCATAGGATATTACAACTCAACCCATATGATATTACCCAACCACCCATATGAAATTACACCACCCATATGATATTACTATACCACCCATATATGATATTACCCGACCACCCATATGATATTACACCACCCATATTATATTACAACACCCATATTATATTACAACACAATCCATATGATATTACCCGACCACCCATATGATATTACACCACCCACATGATATTACACCACCCATATGATATTACTACACCACCCATATGATATTACACCATCCATATGATATTACTACACCACCCATATTATATTACAACACAACCCATATGATTTTACCCGACCACCCTTGTGATATTACACCACCCATATGATATTACACATCCATATGATATCACACCACCCATATGATATTACAACACCACCCATATTATATTACAACACAACCCATATGATATTACTTCACCACCCATATAATAATACCCAACTACCCATATGATATTACTGTACCACCCATATGATATTACCACACCCATAGGATATTACAGCATCACCCATATGATATTACTACACCACCCATATGATATTACAGCACCACCCATATGATATTACCCGACCACCCATATGAAATACTTCAGCACCCATATGATATATTACCAGCACCACCCATATGATATTACTACACCACCCATATGATATTACAGCACCACCCATATGATATTACTACACCACCCATATGATATTACTACACCACCCATATGATATTACAGCACCACCCATATGATATTACTACACCCACCCATATGATATTACTACACCACCCATATGATATTACAGCACCACCCATATGATATTACTGCACACCCATATGATATTACTACACCACCCATATGATATTACCACACCACCCATATGATATATACAACACCACCCATATGATATTACAAGCACCACCCATATGATATTTACTACAACCACCCATATGATATTACTACACCACCCATATTGATATTTACAACACAACCCATATTATATTACAGCACCACCCATGATATTACTACACCACCCATATGATATTACAAGCACCACCCATATGATATTACTACACCACCCATATGATATTATTGCGCCCATATACGCAGTGCTCATTTAGTGTACCAGACAAAATATTCACAGAACTTAATTTAATCTATGAGTTAGAAAATACTTCCTAGTACAAACTGCACTGCACTCAGTACCTTTCACCTATGAGCTATTCTCTTCTTGTCCACAGTCACAGACAGATATGAAGGTTACAGGTGGACATATTTGTGACTATCATGCAGAGGATGAGGTTCGTTGGAAAGCAGAAAACAGTAATACTGCTGGATGAATCCCTTTGTTAAAATGGGTTTTCAAGTTGAATGCCATTGTTAAAATGGATGTTCGGTTGAATCCCATTGTTAAAATGGGTGTTTCAAGTTGAATCCCTTGTTAAAATGGATGTTTCGGTTGAATCCCATTGTTAAAATTGGTGTTTCCGGTTGAATCCCATTGTTAAAATGGGTGTATCAGGTTGAATCCCATTTTTAATATGGGTGTATCAGGTTGAATCCCATTGTTAATATGGATGTTTCAGGTTGAATCTCATTGTATATATGGGTGTTTCAGGTTGAATCCCATTGTTAAAATGGGTGTTTCAAGTTGAATCCCTTTGTTAAAATGGATGTTTCAGGTTGAATCCCATTGTTAAAATGGGTGTTTCAGGTTGAATCCCATTGTTAAAATGGGTGTATCAGGTTGAATCCCATTTTTAATATGGGTGTATCAGGTTGAATCCCATTTTAATATGGGTGTATCAGGTTGAATCCCATTTTTAATATGGATGTTTCAGGTTGAATCTCATTGTATATAATGGGTGTTTCAGGTTGAATCCCATTGTTAAAATGGGTGTTTCAGGTTGAATCCCTTTGTTTATATGAACATGCTTACAGCACTGCTGTCTTGGGTTAAACCACTTCCTGTTCAGTCCTTTACATGTGGCTGCTTGTTGATGCTGTTAGGTAGCTCGACTCTCCAAGTGTACGTCTCTTATGTCTAGGTTATGTACTCCCATGAGTAAATGTTCAATGTATTGTTTACCTGTGTGTTCTGCCCTGGGAGCAGCTAAGTCAGACAAGCTGCCCCACAGTTGCTCAGCTACAGTAGCAGCATGCAGGCAGGCTCTTGGAAAGCTTCTCACTTAGATCCAAAATGTCAGTCGCAGGGAGCCAGTCTCAGGCAGATGTTTTGTACACACGGTAGGCAGGCTACAGTACATGTACGTGCTGGATAGGGAACCTAAGTGGGCTAGCGTTAGCCTAGCGTTAGCAGCATCCTGCTCTGCTCTCTGGCATGGCTCCGGAGACTGCTGATAAGTCTGGCATGGCTCCGGAGACTCCAGCTGATAACATTGTGATGTCATCAGTATGCTCGAACGTCTCGATGAGGAATGAGGGACAGCACAATGTGTTTCTGTGTGAGTACCAGGTACCTGTTTGTAACGGTGTGTGTGTACATCTTCTGGGGAACTGTGTCTGAGGGAATGTGTGTGTAAAGAAGGCTTGTTGCTGTTTTTATCAGGTTCTGGTTTGACCTCTAGCTTGCACACAACTGTTGTTATTCCAGCGAGGGATGCCGGGTGTGTGTGTGTGTGTGTGTGTGTGTGTGTGTGTGTGTGTGTGTGTGTGTGTGTGTGTGTGTGTGTGTGCTGCGCTGCTAGACTAAAGGTCATTGGACCGATGCCAAGTATAGACACAACTGGAGATGCCCGTCACGCCACTTAGAAGACACTTTTAATGCCAAGCAACTTACATTGCAGAGAGTTCAGACATTTTGTAGTATGCGTATGTGATCTCTGCGAGCATTGAATCCATGACCTTGCTAGCACCCTGCTCTTATCAAGTGGCCCTTCTTATTAAATATACAATTCTGCCATTAACAGTCAGTGGTAGAGTTTATTGTTAACCTTTTATTTCTGTATTATATTTCCTGTTTCTCTGTCTGTGTAGGCTCTTTGTGCACCACAAGTGTAGCAGGTAGCCTAGCGGTTAGAGCGCTGGGACAGCAACCCAAAAGGTTGCTTGTTTGAATCTCCAAGCCGGCAAGGTGGAAAAATCTGCCGTTCTGCCCTTGAGCAAGGTAGTTAACCCCTAGAACACCTGCTCTCTGGGCGCTGATGACATGGATTAAGGCAGCACCCCGAACCTCTCTGATTCAGAGGGCAGGCATTCAGTTGTGCAACTGACTAGGTATCTCCTTTCCTCACCTAGTGTTTGAACATTGTTGTCTTTTCTTAAAGCATCTGCAGAGTCCGTTATCAACAATTACATGTTCCCTCTTTTTTTTCATGCCCCCATGCTTACAGAACTGTGTATGTGTGTAATGTGTTGTGTGTGTGTGTGGTGTGTGTGTGTTGGTGTGTGTGTGTGGTGTGTGTGTGTGTGTGTGTGTGTGTGTGTGTGTGTGTGGTGTGTGTGTGTGTGTGTGGTGGTGTGTGTGTGTGTGTTTCTGTACTGTCTGTGTTAATGTACAGTATGTGCCCATATGTGTCTCTGCCCGCTTTCTCTCTCTCTCTCTCTCCGTCTCCAAATGCGTGTTTTGAGTTATCTAATCCTCTTTGACCACAATCAGCCCCCTTGTTGTTCCGGTGGGGACTGGGGGCTTTTCTAGGTACAGATAGAGAGACCAGCCTAACACTGGTCTCTTTGTATGGAAACACCATGGATATCAGCCTAAACACTGGTGTCTTTATACGAAACCACCAGGGATATCAGCCTGAACACTGCTCTCTTTATACCGAAACACCAGGGATATCAGCCTAAACACTGGTCTCTTTATACAGAAACACCAGGGATATCAGCCTAAACACTGGTGTCTTTATACAGAAAACCAGAGATATCAGCCTGAACACTGCTCTCTTTATACAGAACACAGGGATATCAGCCTAAACACTGGTGTCTTTATACAGAAACACCAGGGATATCAGCCTTAACACTGGTCTCTTTATACAGAAACACCAGGGATATCAGCCTTAACACTGGTCTCTTTATACAGAACACCAGGGATATCAGCCTAAACACTGGTGTCTTTATACAGAAACACCAGGGATATAG
>NW_019944269.1:0-1909 GCF_002910315.2 Salvelinus sp. IW2-2015 | reverse complement strand
TAAATATTGACTGGCTTTCATCAAGCCGTCCACTCAAGAAAAAACTTCAAACTGTATCCAGTGCCTACAACCTGGCTCAGGTTATCAGTCAACCGACCAGGGTATTTACAAACAGCACAGGAATGAAATCATTGATCACGTCTTTACTAATGCTGCAGAAATTTGCTTTAAAGCAGTATCCATATTCATCAGATGTAGTGATCACAATACAGTAGCCATATCTAGGAAAACCACAGTTCCAAAGGCTGGGCCTAATATAGTGTATAAGAGGTCATACAATAAGTGTTGTAGTGATTCCTATGTTGTTGATGTAAAGAATATTTGCTGGTCTGTGGTGTGTAAGGAGGAGCAACCAGACGCTACACTTGACACATTTATGAAATAGCTTATTCCAGTTACTAATAAACATGCACCCATTAAGAAAATGACTATTAAAAACTGTTAAATCCCCGTGGGTTGATGCGGAATTGAAAAATGGTATGGTTGAGAGGGGATGAGGCAAAAGGAATGGGAAATAAGTCTGGCTGCACATCCGATTGATAAACTTATTGATAAATCATGTGACTAAACTGAATATAAAGAAGAAGAAACTACACTATGAAACAAAGATAAATGTAATAAAGAATGATGGTAAAAAGCTTTGGAGCTCCTTCAATGGAATTCTGGGAAAAAAGGAAAACTCAGCTCCATCATTCATTGAAACAGATGGCTCATTCCTCACCAAACCAACTGATATTGCCAACTACTTTTTCATTGGCAAGATTAGCTAACTTTAGGCAGGACATTCCAGCAACAAATTGTGACACTACACATCCAAGTATATCTGACCAAATTATAAAAGACAAACATTGTACTTTTTAATTCCGTAAAGTGAGTGTGGAAGAGGTGAAGAAATTATTGTTGTCTATCAACAATGACAAGCCACCGGGGTCTGAAAACTTGGATGGAAAATGACTGAGGATAATAGCAGACGATATTGCCACTCCTATTTGCCACATCTTCAATTTAAGCCTACTAGAGAGTGTAGTAGGCTTAAATTAGTAGCCATGAAGTAGTGCCCTCAGGTCTGGAGGGAAGCTAATGTCATTCCGCTACCCAGGAATAGTAAAACCCCTTTTACTGGCTCAAATAGCAGACCAATCAGCCTGTTACCAACCCTTAGTAAACTTCTGGGAAAACACGTGTTTGACCAGATACACTGCTATTTAACAGTAAACAAATTGACAACAGACTTTCAGCACGCTTATAGGGAAGGACATTCAACAAGCACAGCACTTACACAAATGATGATTGGCTGAGAGACATTGATGATCAAATGATTGTGGGGGTTGTTTTGTTAGACTTCAGTGAGGCATTTGACATTATCAATCATAGTCGATCACAGTTAACCCACTGTTCCTAGGCCGACATTGAAAATAAGGATTTGTTCTTAACTGACTTGCCTAGTAAAATAAAATAAATAAATCATAAATAAGACTGTTAAATAGTTAGTCTTGGTAGCTGTTTGGTTAACTATTTAACTATCTGCACTGACCCTAGTTAAATAGTTAGTATGGGTAGCTGTTTGGTTAACTATTTAACTATCTGCACTGACCCTAGTTAAATAGTTAGTCTGCTGTTTGGTTAACTATTTAACTATCTGCAGTGACTTTTTTGACTCATCACGTACACTGCTGTTACTGTTTGTTATCTATCCTGTTGACTAGTCAGTCACTTTATCGTTACCTGTATGTACATACTGTATCTACCTCAATTACCTCGTACCCCTGGACATCGCCTCATTACTGGTACCCCGTGTATATAGCCAAGTTATTACCTAGTACCTGTTGTATCTTCTTGTTTAACAAATACTAAAGGAAACAACTGTGATTAAAAACATACGTTTTTCTTTATTCAAGTTAACCGGAGC
>NW_019944268.1:64763-79487 GCF_002910315.2 Salvelinus sp. IW2-2015 | reverse complement strand
CTTGAGATATTATAGAGGTATAGTGTCCGGTGCGTTCGATGAACCTCGAGATATTGAATGCTCCAAGCTCAAGACGTAAAATAGGGACCCGAATGCATCACTGCTTGTGCTGCCCGATCGAGGTAAGGATGCTTCTGCAATCTCCCTACTAGGGGTCGCGATTTAAATGGTTCTGAGTCGTAGTATGAAATCAAGCTGGCTTCCACGTGGTCCAGGAAGGGGGAACATCGAAACAGACCTTGCTACACTTGTCTCCTCAAAGACACATGTACGCATGGTATTCTATCAAGAAATAGTCTGAGAGGAGAGAAGGAAAGGGAAGGACCAACTCAACTCAGATCCGTTTTTCCTGAGGCAACACTCCCTATCAAAAATGGAGAACCTCGCGCCTCTTATCGTTTGACTTGTCAACCCGAAAGTAATAACATGTGAAAAAAGCTCATTTCTGCATCTGTACTCACTGTGCGCCCAGGTCTGGGTAACTCCCATCTTCACGGGTCAATCTTGTCCCTGCTCTCGCTCACTCACCATGACAGTCCGAACCTAGTTAGCCGTGGGACATGGCGGAACACTCGTTAACCCTCTCCACAAGCTGGAAGTCCTCCATCACTCCCGATCGTCTCCACTGATCAATCTGGTAGACTCAATACGAGTTTAAGTCCTACTCAATTTCCCTACAGCAAGGCACAGTTGATGTCTTCTGCTGTTGTAGTGATGTTCTCATCTCAAACAACCTCTCGGCACACTGTACCACCAAACTATCGTGATGGGTATAAGGGAAGCGACACGAGGTCAAATCTTGTATGGGATATGCACCAAGAAGATGAGTGATGGGAGAGAGACCTATGGAGAGAGATAGAGAAAGTGGAGACTCGTAACAGAGAGGAGAGACACTGTAAGAGACTGTCACTGAGCCAGGTTAGTGAGGAGAAAGGATCAAGGGCAGCAAACCGAGAGAGAAGAGAGGATGTGTGAGAACACAAAGACCACAACAGAGATACAGGGTTTGGACTGAACAGCGACGAGAGATGTAGACACAGGAGAGAGAGAGAGAGAGAGAGCGGAGAAAGCAGCAGTAGGCAGAGTAGAACCCGTGCAGATGGCTGGTAGATGATGAGAGGAGAACCAGATGATGAGAGATGGGAGTAGAGAGACGAGCACGAGAGACAGAGACGCAGACGAGGAGTACGTTATAGGCCCGCACGCACATGGAGACAGAGTCGTGGGAGCCGACCCATCCAGAGACGGCATGTATCGCACCGACATTGTAGGGACCCAAAGAATGAGAGAGAGACGAGTAGTATCGAGACGAGTGAGAGTGAGAGCAGTCCTGAGTAGAGTTTAGCACACAACTCACACTACAAATACTACCACAATATCACTACAGTGTGAGAGACAGAGAGAGAGAGAGAGAGAGAGAGAGAGAGAGAGAGAGAGAGAGAGAGAGAGCGAGAGAGAGAGAGAGAGAGAGAAGAAGAGAGAGAGAGCAGAGAGAGAGAGAGGAGAGACGAGAGAGAGAGATGCTTTTTGTGAGAGCTGGAATCAGGCGTGCTGTTATATTGTGAGGATTCTAGGCGCCAACGGTCCACACGCCCTCACGAAAACAGCCTACTCAACTCTGCAAACCAGCGGCAGCGAGACTAGTGTCTGTTTTCATGGCTACCGCTATGCATAAAACGTCCCCCCCCCCCTCTCTCACAGACATGACGTCATCCAGTCCTGGCTCGGACTTCGTTTACATTTCACTGCTGGGCTAATATTCAAAATGATAACGGTCGTCCGTTAGGCGAGGCTAGCCACCTCGAGGTCTAATTGATGTTCACTGACGTGACATGCAGCGGCTAGTAGTAGAATGTGACAGCGTCGCTGTAAAATGCTGGGCTGCTGGCACACTGAGCCGGAGCCAATCTATAGATTTAGACTGAGGTTCTCAGAGTAGAGAGTCGTTTTTTTTTTTTTTGGTGCAGAGCCTGACATTTAATGGGAAATGTAGCTGTAATGCATGACGGCTGCTTCTGTGTGTGGCCAGTGCTAGTAGAGACGCTGGCAGCTCAGATGACATTAGCTGTGGTCTCAATGTGTCTTATTTTCATGTGTGTAGCCTAGTTATGCATCCAGCGACAACGAAATGCATTTGACCTTTTTTACCTGACTCATGGAATGATAAAATATCGGGTCTGTATCGTGTGTGTGTGTGTGTGTGTGTTTCTGTGTGGATGTGTGTGTGTGTTCACACTCGACAGCTGTCTCTCTCTCATCAGACAGATGGGTTTTAAAGCTGTTTTGATGTTGTCCCCAGTCCCCACACATATTTAATTTAAAAGTGTCTTCCTTCCCTTCCAAATCGAGCAAATCCCAAAATGACCCATCTAATAAACGAAGCAACTCAAATAAAAGTCTAATCAAATCAATGTTTATTGGTCACGTACACAGATATGCAGATGTTATCGCAGGTGCATCAATAGGATTGTGTTTCTAGCTCCAACAGATCAGTAATATCAACAGTAATACCTAGCTAAATGCTTGTGTTTCTAGCTCCAACAGTAATACCCAGCTAAATGCTTGTGTTTCTAGCTCCAACAGTAATACCCAGCTAAATGCTTGTGTTTCTAGCTCCAACAGTACAGTAATACCTAGCTAAATGCTTGTGTTTCTAGCTCCAACAGTAATACCCAGCTAAATGCTTGTGTTCCAAGCTCCAACAGTGCAGTAATATCTAACTAATTGCTTGTGTTCCTAGCTCCAACAGTGCAGTAGTATCTAACTAAATGCTTGTGTTCCTAGCTCCAACAATGCAGTAGTATCTAACTAAATGCTTGTGTTCCTAGCTCCAACAGTGCAGTAGTATCTAACTAAATGCTTGTGTTCCTAGCTCCAACAGTGCAGTAGTATCTAACTAAATAATGCCTTGTGTTCCTAGCTCCAACAGTGGCAGTAGTATCTAACTAAATGCTTGTGTTCCTAGCTCCAACAGTGCAGTAGTATCTAACTAAATGCTTGTGTTCCTAGCTCCAACAGTGCAGTAGTATCTAACTAAATGCTTGTGTTCCTAGCTCCAACAGTGCAGTAGTATCTAACTAAATGCTTGTGTTCCTAGCTCCAACAGTGCAGTAGTATCTAACTAAAATGCTTGTGTTCCTAGCTCCAACAGTAGTAGTATCTAACTAAATGCTTGTGTTCCTAGCTCCAACAGTGCAGTAGTATCTAACTAAATGCTTGTGTTCCTAGCTCCAACAGTCAGTAGTATCTAACTAAATGCTTGTGTTCCTAGCTCCAACAGTGCAGTAGTATCTAACTAAATGCTTGTGTTCCTAGCTCCAACAGTCAGTAAGTATCTAACTAAATGCTTGTGTTCCTAGCTCCAACAGTAGTAGTATCTAACTAAATGCTTGTGTTCCTAGCTCCAACAGTGCAGTGTATCTAACTAAATGCTTGTGTTCCTAGCTCCAACAGTGCAGTAGTATCTAACTAAATGCTTGTGTTCCTAGCTCCAACATGCAGTAGTATCTAACTAATGCTTGTGTTCTAGCTCCAACAGTGCAGTAGTATCTAACTAAATGCTTGTGTTCCTAGCTCCAACAGTGCAGTAGTATCTAACTAAATGCTTGTGTTCCTAGCTCCTCGCTCAACAGTGCAGTAGATCTAACTAAATGCTTGTGTTCCTAGCTCCAACAGTGCAGTAGTATCTAACTAAATGCTTGTGTTCCTAGCTCCAACAGTGCAGTAGTATCTAACTAAATGCTTGTGTTCTAGCTCCAACAGTGCAGTAGTATCTAACTAAATGCTTGTGTTCCTAGCTCCACAGTGCAGTAGTATCTAACTAAATGCTTGTGTTCCTAGCTCCAACAGTGCAGTAGTATCTAACTAAATGCTTGTGTTCCTAGCTCCAACAGTGCAGTAGTATCTAACTAAATGCTTGTGTTCCTAGCTCCAACAGTCAGTAGTATCTAACTAAATGCTTGTGTTCTAGCTCCAACAGTGCAGTAGTATCTAACTAAATGCTTGTGTTCCTAGCTCCAACAGTCAGTAGTATCTAACTAAATGCTTGTGTTCCTAGCTCCAACAGTGCAGTAGTATCTAACTAAATGCTTGTGTTCCTAGCTCCAACAGTCAGTAGTATCTAACTAAATGCTTGTGTTCCTCAGCTCTCAACAGTGCAGTAGTATCTAACTAAATGCTTGTGTTCCCTGGCTCAATGCTTGTGTTTCTAGCTCCAACAGTGCAGTAATATATAACTAAATGCTTGTGTTCCTAGCTCCAACAGTACAGTAATATCTAGCTAAATGCTTGTGTTTCTAGCTCCAACAGTACAGTAATACCTAGCTAAATACTTGTGTTTCTAGCTCCAACAGTATAGTAATATCTAACAATAAATTTTTTAAATTAAATCAAAACTCACAATCAAGAAAAAATGTTTTCTTAATAATTTTCATATCTAGCAATGAGACCGGAAAATAAATGTATACAGTACCAGTCAAAGGTTTGGACACACGTACTCATTCAAGGGTTTTTCTTAATGTTTTAAAACTATTTTCTTACATTGTAGAATAATAGTGAAGACATCAAAACTATGAAAATGAAGACATCAAATCTATGAAACAACACATATGGAATCATGTAGTAACCAAAAAAGTGTTAAACAAATCAAAATGTGTTTTAGATTTTAGATTATTCTAAAATAAAGTGATCCTAACTGACCTAAGACAGGGAATTTTTACTGGGATTAAATGTCAGGAATTGTGAAAAACTGAGTTTAAATATATTTTGTTAAGGTGTATGTAAATTTCTGACTTCAACTGTATACAGTATATGATAGGAAAAGGTGTGTACAACAGTAGTTATACAGGATGGTGTGTACTGACAGTATAGACAGTAGTTATGGATAGAATACAGTAGGTACATGTGCCTTCAGGAAGTATTCATACCCCGTGACTTATTCCACAATTTGTTGTGTTACAGCCTGAATTCAAAATGGACGCCAATAAATTGAGATGTTGTGTCACTGATCTACACACAATACCACATAATGTGAAAGTAGAATGTTGTTTTTAAGTTAATTAAAAATGAACGGTCTTGTGTCAATAACTATTCAACCATTTTGTTATGGCAAATCACATAAGTTGCATGTACTCACTCTGTGTGCAATAATAGTGTAACATAATTTTGAATGACTGACTCATCTCTGTACCCAACACATATACAATTATCTGTAAGGTACCTCAGTTGAGCAATGAATTTAAAGCACAGATTCAACCATACATTTTTTTTTATCTTTCACTTTGACTTGACATAATATGATCATAGACAAAAAAAAAATAGAATTCAATTTATTTAAATGTCTAAATTTTTTAAACTTTGTAACACAACAAAATGTGGAAGCATTGGGCTGACCACACCTCCCTCTGGAGAGCTCTGAGGTTGCGGGCGGTGCAATTGCTTTACCAGGCGGTGATGCAGCCTGACAGGATGCTCTCAATGGTGCATCTGTAGAAGTTTGTGAGGATCGTAGGTGGCTGAAGCCGAATTTCTTCAGCCTCTTGAGGTTGAAGAGGTGCTATTGCACCTTCTTCACCACGCTGTCCATGTGGATGGACCACTTCAGGTTGTCAGTGATGTGCATGCCAAGAAACTTGAAGCTTTTCACCCTCTTCACTGTGGCCCCTTCGATGTGGATGTGGGAGCGCTCCCTGTACTGTCTCCTTGTAGTCCACGATCAGCTCCTTCATTTTGTTGACGTTGATGAGGGAGAAGTTAATTTCCTGGCACCTTTCCCGCCAGGGCCATCACCTCCTTCCCTGTAGGCTGTGCCACTCTGTTTTTTTTGTTTGGGGATTCACTCCACTAGTCCCCACTGTTGTGTGGGTATTGCAAACTTAATTGGTTAATTGATTGAGGATGGAAATATGAGTGGAGTCACAATAGGACAATGACACGCAGTCCATGGGTGACATGTGAGTACATGTGTTGGAGCTTAGACAACACAACATTTAGCTAGGTAATTACTGTTGGAGCTAGAAACTACAAGCATTTAGTAGGTGATTACTGCACGTGTTGGAGCTAGAAACACCAGCATTTAGTAGGCTATTATTGCACTGTGGAGCATAAAAACAAAGCATTTAGGCTAGGTATACTGCCTGTTGGAGCTAGAAAACACAAGCATTTGCTAGGTATTATCTGCCCTGGTTGGAGTAGAAAACACAAACATTTAGTTATATATTACTGTATCTTCGTGTGGAAGCTAGAAACACACGCATTTAGGCTAGATATTACTGCACTGGTTGGAGCTGGGGAAAACATGCATTTAGGTTAGATACTTATGCACTGTTGGAGCTAGAAACACATAGCATTTTAGCTGGGTATTAACTGTTGGAGCTAGAACACAATTTTAGCTAGGTATTAATGTTGGAGCTAGAAACCACAAGATTTAGCTGGTGATCTGTACTGTTGGACTAGAAACCAACAATTTGCTAGGTAATTACTTGTTGGAGGCTTAGAAACCAAGCATTTAGCTAAGGTATTACTGCAAGCTGTTGAGCTAGAACACAAGCATTTGCCTAGATATATACTGCCCTGTTGGAAGCTGGAAAAAAGCATTTGTTAGATAACTACTTGGACTGGTTGGATAGGAACAGCAAGCATTTAGCTAGGTAATAACATCTTCCAGCGAGTCATCTCGACGAAAGCTATAACAAGTTAACGTGTAACTAGACAACGGAGGAGGAGAAAGAGATCCTCAGGGACTGAATAACGCATAAATTCGATTCACAGATGTAAAATACCTCTAAGCTTAGAAAAAAATGCTGTGTTTCCTAGTTCCCCAGTGCAGTAGTATTTAACTAAATGTGTGTTGTGTTCCCAGCTCCAACAGTGTCATGTAATAAATAAACTAGAACTAAATGCTTGTGTTTGGTTCTAAGCTCCAACAGTGCAGTAAATACCTAACTAGTTTTCTAGCTAAAATGCTTTGTGTTTTCTAGCTCCACAACAGTAATACTAGCAATAATGCTTGTGTTTCTAGCTCCACAGTAATATTACCCGCTAAATGCTTGTGTTTCTACGCTAGCTCAAGCAGTTTAATACTGCCAACTAAATGCTTGTGTTTCCTAGTCTCAACTAGTAATACCACCTAAATGCTTGTGTTTCTAGCTCCAACAGTGCAGTATATCTAACTAAATGCTTGTGGTTTCCCAGACTCCAATGCAGTTAATATCTAGCTAAAATTGCTCTGTGTTATCTGAGCTCCAACAGTACCAGGTAAATAAACTAAATGTTTGTGTTTCTAGCTCCAAACAGTGCAGTAATACTAAGCCTAAATGCTTGTGTTTCTAGCTCCAACAGTGCAGTAATACCTAGCTAAATGCTTGTGTTTTTTTTTAGCTCCAACAGTGCAATAATACTAGCTAAATAGGGTTTGGAGGGGCGTGGGTTGTGTTTCCTAGGCTCCAACAGTGCAGTAATACTAGCTAAACTTGTGCTTGTGTTCAGCTCACACAGTAATACCTAGCATAATGTTTTGTTTCTAGCTCCAACAATGTACTCAATGTTCACCATGCATGACTGTGGTGGTCATGCACATTTCCATCTCAATACTATTAAGTTTGCAAACGACCCACGTGACGGGTAGAGACTGATTCCCAACACAGAGATCAGGGAATGGAACGAGTGCAGCCTAAGGCGAAGCGGAGGTGATGGCCCTGGCGGGAAAGGTGCCAGGAAATTAAATCTCTCTCCTCTCATCAACCGTCAACAAAATGAAGGGAGCTGATCATGGATATACAGGAGACAGTACAGGGAGCGCTCCCACATCCACATCGAAGGGGCCACAGTGAAGAGGGTGAAAAGCTTCAAGTTTCTTGGCATGCACATCACTGACAACCTGAGATGGTCCATCACATGGACAGCGTGGTGAAGAAGGTGCAATACACCTCTTCAACCTCAAGAGGCTGAAGAAATTCGGCTTCAGCCCCCTAAGATCCTCACAAACTTCTACAGATGCACCATTGAGAGCATCCTGTCCCTCACCCCTACCCTGCGCACCGTTTTCCGCCAGGGTCATTATCTCCTCCTGTAGCTGTGCCATCTGTTGTTGCATCAGTCCTACACTGTTGTGTCGTTTGCAAACTTAATGATGAGATGGAAATGTGCATGACCACTCATCATGGTGAACATTAGTACAAGAGGAGCCTGAGTATGCACCCTGTGGGCCCCTGTGTGGCCCTGTGTTAGAGAGGTTGTTGCCTAGCGGTTTTATATTCAGTTACAACCCGCTATGCTCATAAAATGAACAATGTCCCTGTGAATCAGATGGGAGTCATTAAGTTCTGCTCATATAAACTGAACTAGAATCAGATGGGAGTCATTAAGTTCCTGCTCATATAAACTGAACTAGATCAGATGGGAGTCATTAAGTCCTGCTCTATAAACTGAACTAGATTCAGATGGGAGTCATTAAATCCCTGCTCATATAAACTGAACTAGATTCAGATGGGAGTCATTAAGTTCCTGCTCATATAAACTGAACTAGATTCAGATGGGAGTCATTTAGTTCCTGCTCATTAAACTGAACAGATTCGATGGAGTCATTAGTCCTGCCATCATATAAATGAACAGATTCAGATGGGAGCATTATAGTTCCTGCTCATATAAACTGAACTAGATTCAGATGGGAGTCATTAAGTTCCTGCTCATATAAACTGAACCTGATTCAGATGGGAGTCATTAAGTTCCTGCTCATATAAACTGAACTAGATTCAGATGGGAGTTTCACCAGTGTTAGGGAAGCTACAATGAAAATATAGTTTACCAAGTTATGATTACTTCACACTGGAAGAAGTTAAGCAACAGTAAATATAGTTTACTTAACTAAAGTTACGTAGGAAAACATAGTTCACTGCTTCCAAACTACTTTTGTGAAAAAAACATATGAACTAAATCTGTAATGTCATAGACTACAAATTATAAAAACAGACAATTTGAGTTGGTCTATTAATCACAAACAGTGAGAATTAGGCACACAAAAAGGTTTTTCAAGTGTGAATTAGGCCATGTTTGATGCCAAAAAAGGACGTTCTTCACTACCTCATCCATATTTAATACATTTTTTGCACAACAACAAAAAAATGACTGTGTTGTTCCAATAGTTAGCTACACCACTACAAGGCAAAAAAAAAACAAAAACGGATTAACTACTTAAAACGTTACCAAGATTGGAATTTAGTTCACTACGCCCCACACATGAGTTTCACCTAAGGTCCTTGACTCCCGCTCTGGCTTTCACCTCAGCCACGGTGTCAGACGTGAACTCCTCCCTCTAAAGTTCCTCAGCAACTCCTCCTTCCACCACATTTACACCCAGCAGCTTCACCAAGTCACACGCACAGCACGCACACACACACACACACTTCCCCTGGTATTAACTCAAGCACAGAACTACATAGAAAAATAAGAATAAACACACTTTCTACACAACATTCAAATTTATCAATAATACTTAGCTCTACTGAGGGCCCGTGATATCCTAATGTCACTGCCCCAATCAATGTTCTTTAAACAACCTGAGAGATTCTCACAACATCTGTTAGTCAGTGAGCTGAGCAGAGTAGCATATCATACGTAGCACAACTTGAAGTCCTTACTCTCCTGAGGCTTTGCTTACAATTGCTGTCTCCCAGCAGGCCATGATATCCTGATGCCAAGGGCACGTCTTATCTTCAACTTGAACCCAAACACCAGAGGTGCTCCGGAGGGAGATGCTACAAGCTATTTTAGGTCAGAGGTGTTGTGCTGTGATTTTATTAGGCGTTTTAGTAGTTTAAAAAATAATAATWAAAAAAAGCTAATGTTGACGCTTGCTTGAGTGATTTAAGATGTCAGGGAGTTCCATGCTATCACGACTCTATATATTACTGTGCGTTGCCTTGAATTCGTTATTGGCTATCGGGACTGTGAAAGGACTTCTGGTTGCATGTCTTGTGGAATATGAATGTCTGTCAGAGCAGTATGTTACTTGATTGAGTAGATCGTTTTTTGAGCTTTTAATTTAACACATTACATTTTTTCTTACAAAAAAAAAACGAGAAATGATACAAACAATCTCTTCTTTAAAGTTGAGCCAGGAAAGATCAACATGGATTTAGTTATCATTAGCTCTATGTGAACATTGCGAGARGTGCTGCTCTGTTCTGGGCCAGTTGTAGCTTCATTCGGGCCAGAACCTTACCATCACCGGGCAGTAGCCAAGATAGGATACAACTAGAGCCTGTAGGACTCTAGTTTAGTCAAGTGTGGTTTTAAGATTGCAGAGCATCTCTTTATTACAGAAAGAACTCTCCCCATCTTTACAACCATTGAATATATATATGCTTTGACTGTGACAGTTTACAATCTAAGATAACACCAAGTCATTTACTCTCCTCAATAGGCACATTTTTAATTATCAGATCCAGCTGAGGGCTAGACCTTAGGGAATGATTTGTACCAAATACCAAATCTCTTAGTTTTAGAGATGTTCAGGACCAGTTTATTACTGGCCACCAATTCTAAAACTGACTGTAACTCTTTGTTACGGGTTTCAGTGACTTCATTAGCTGTGGTTGCTGACGCGTATATGGTTGAATCATCAGCATACGTGGACACACAGATTTTGATTAATGACAGTGGCAGGTCATTGGTAAAAAGAGAAAAGAGTAGAGGGCCTAGAGAGCTACCCTGCGGTACACCACACTTTCCATGTTTAACATTAGAGAAGGTTCCATTAAAGAATGCCTTCTGTGTTATAGGTAGCCTAGTGGTTAGAGCGCTGGGCCAGTAACCAAACGGTTGCTGGATGGAGTCCCCAAGCGGACAAGGTAAATATCTGTCGTTCTGCCCCTGAGCAAGGAATTTAACCCACTATACCCTGGGCACTGAAGACGTGGATGRCGATTAAGGCAGCCCCCTGCACCTCTCTAACTCAGATGGGTCGGGTTAAATGCGGAAGAACATTTCAGTTGAATGCATTCAGTTGTACAACTGACTAGGTATCCCCCTTTCTAATAGATAGATGGCTCACAACCCATGATATGGCAGAGGTTGAAAAGCCATAACACATTCGTTTTTCCATGAACAGATGATGGTAAATAATATCTGGTCAAACATCGTTTTGTTCCCCCAAAAAGTTTGCTAAGAGCCGGCAGCAAGCTGATTGGTAGGCTGTTAGAACCAGTAAAGGGCTCTTTAACATTCTTGGGCTGTTCAAATCTAATTTTATTGGTCACATACACATGGTTAGCAGATGTTATTGGTCACATACACATGGTTAGCAGATGTTATTGGTCACATACACATGGTTAGCAGATGTTATTGGTCACATACACACGGTTAGCAGATGTTATTGCGAGTGTAGCGAAATGCTTGTGCAAAGGACTAGAAGGAGAAGGACTAGAAGGACAAGGACCAGAAACACTAGTCTAGGACAAGAAGGACTAGGACTAGAAGGACAAGGGATAGGAGTAGTCTAGGACTAGAAGGACAAGGACTAGGACTAGTCTAGGACTAGAAGGACAAGGACTAGGACTAGTCTAGGACTAGAAGGACAAGGACTAGGACTAATCTAGGACTAGAATGACTAGGACTAGGTCTAGACAGAATGACTAGGACTAGTCTAGTCTAGGACTAGAAGGACTAGTTGTAGGACTAGAAGGACTAGTGTAGGACTAGAAGGACTAGTGTAGGACTAGAAGGACTAGGACTAGAAGGACTAGTCTAGGACTAGAAGGACTAGGACTAGAAGGACTAGGCTAGGACTAAGACTAGTGTAGGACTAGAAGGACTAGGACTAAGACTAGTGTAGGACTAGAAGGACTAAGACAAGAGGGACTAGGACTAGAAGACAAGGACTAGGACTAGTCTAGGGCGAGAGGGACAAGGACTAGGACTAGAAGGACTAAGATTAGGACTAGTCTAGGACTAGAAGAACTAAGACTAGAAGGACTAGGACTAGAAGGACTAGTCTAGGACTAAGAATGACTAGGACTAGAAGGACTAGTCTTAGGACTAGAAGGGCTAGGACTAGAAGGACTAGTCTAGGACTAGAATGACTAGACTAGGACTAGTCTAGGACTAGAAGAACTAGGACTAGAAGGACTAGGACTAGAAGGACTAGTCTAGGACTAGAATGACTAGGACTAGAAGGACTAGTCTAGGACTAGAAGGGCTAGGACTAGAAGGACTAGGACTAGAAGGACTAGGACTAAGACTAGAATGACTGGGACTAAGACTAGAATGACTAGGACTAGAAGGACAAGGACTAGAAGGACTAGGACTAGGACTAGTCCAGGACTAGAAGGACTAGGACTAGAAGGACTAGTCTAGGACTAGAAGGGCTAGGACTAGAAGGACTAGGACTAAGACTAGTGGTAGGACTAGAAGGACTAGTCTAGGACTAGAAGGGCTGGACTAGAAGGACTAGGACTAGAAGGACTAGGACTAAGACTAGAATGACTAGGACTAAAACTAGAAGACTAGGACTAGAAGGACAAGGACTAGAAGGACTAGGACTAGGACTAGTCCAGGACTAGAAGGGCTAGGACTAGAAGGACTAGGACTAAGACTAGTGTAGGACTAGAAGGACTAGTCTAGGACTAGAAGGGCTAGGACTAGAAGGACTAGGACTAGAAGGACTAGGACTAAGACTAGAATGACTAGGACTAAAACTAGAATGACTAGGACTAGAAGGACAAAGGACTAGAAGGACTAGGGACTAGGACTAGTCCAGGACTAGAAGGACTAGGACTAGAAGGACTAGTCTAGACTAGAAGGGCCTAGGACTAGAAGGACTAGAAGGACTAAGACTAGAAGGACAGGACTAAGACTAGAATGACTAGGACTAGAAAAAAAGGACAAGGACTAGAGGACTAGACTAGAAGGACTAGTCTAGGACTAGAAGGGCTAGGACTAGAAGGACTAGTCTTGGACTAGAGAGACTAGGACTAGGACTAGTCCAGGACTAGAAGGACTAGGACTAGAAGGACTAGTCTAGGACTAGAAGGGCTAGGACTAGAAGGACTAAGACTAGTGTAGGACTAGAAGGACTAGGACTAGAATGACTAGGACTAAGACTAGAATGACTAGGACTAGAAGGACTAAGGACTAGTCTAGGACTAGGACAGGACTAGGACTGCTCTAGGACTAGAAGGATAGGACTAGGACTAGTCTAGGACTAGAAGGACTAGGACTAGGACTAGTCTAGGGACTAGAAGGACTAGGACTAGAATGACTAGTCTAGGACTAGAAGACTAGGACTAGAAGACTAGTCTAGGACTAGAAGGACTAGTCTAGGACTAGAAGGTAGACTAGGACTAGACTAGTCTAGGACTAGAAGACTAGGACTAGGACTGTCTAGGACTAGAAGGACTAGTATAGGACTAGAAGGACTAGAGGACTAGTCGTAGGACTAGAAGGACTCGTCTAGACTAGTCTAGACAGAAGACTAGTCTAGGACTAGAAGGACTAGTCTAGGACTAGTCTATGACTAGAAGGACTAGAAGGACTATTTTAGGACAAGACAGGACTAGGAGTAGGACTAGTCTAGGACTAGAAGGAGTAGGACTAGAAGGGCTAGGACTAGAAGCGAGGCAGCCCTCTCTGTCTGCGCCATTCTTGCATCCATATGTTAGGACCAGTAAAGGGCGCTTGACCATTTCAGATTGACGATACAGTATGTTTCCAACTGTAGAAGCTCTAAAAATGTTCATACTATCAACAAACAAACTATATTTTGATAAACAACTGTTTGCAAAGGTTAGGGTTAGGTTTAGGGTACGGAAAAGGGTTCAGGTTAGAGCTAGGGTTAGAGTTAGCAGATAGTTAGTTGAAATTTACTGACAACGTGTAGAGCATCTACAGATGAACTATCCAACTAAAGTGTAACCCGTGTTACTGATAGCCAGTAATACTTTTTTCCATCTCTTCACACAAACTTTACAAAATTAAAATGTATATTGGTTTTCTTTCATAATTAGGTATTTTATGCATAAATATAATGGCTTCACTGTTTGTTGTTGGTATTTAATTCTCTGAGTTTGCCACTTTGCCAATGAAGTCGTCGTTAAAGTAATTGGTCACATCAAAGGGTTTTATGACGAATGAGACATCTGATTCAATAAAGAACTGAGTTTGAAATAATCTTTCTGTCACATAAAAGTTTTTCAACGTTTTTTTCCCGTCATATTTTATATAATTTATCTATACAGTCGGGGATGGGCTTTACTACTATAGCCCATAGAAAAGCACGGAATAACACATTCATAAATGGCAAAAATGACAGTAAAAAAATGTATCAAAAGGAATAAGGTTTTGAAATGTCTGTCCTATACCTAGGAGATATAAGAAAGCTCGGAAATATTTTTTGTATTTTTGCCACATATTTAAACTCCCTCCATGCTTCCATTCGTTTGCATGGGTTCCATTGAACGGTCCCTTGTGGGGGTTGTAGAACAATACAGAGTACACCATCATGTTCGCCGAGAGTCCCCCCCTTTTCTACAGTGGGGCGCATTCGTTTGTAGCCAAAACGGTTCGGACAAAATTGGCACATCAACGTTGCTTGTCACGCCCTGACCTTAGTTATCTTTGTTTTCTTTATTATTTTGGTTAGGTCAGGGTGTGACATGGGGGATGTATGTGTTTTGTCTTGTCTAGGGGTTTTGTATGTTACTTACTGTTGTTGACAACGTAGGACACACA
>NW_019944268.1:43130-61411 GCF_002910315.2 Salvelinus sp. IW2-2015 | reverse complement strand
GGACTAGGACTAGAAGGACAAGGACTAGGACTAGTCTAGGGCGAGAGGGACAAGGACTAGGACTAGAAGGACTAAGATTAGGACTAGTCTAGGACTAGAAGAACTAAGACTAGAAGGACTAGGACTAGAAGGACTAGTCTAGGACTAGATGACTAGGACTAGAAGGACTAGTCTCTAGGGACTAGAAGAGGACTAGGACTACGAAGGACTGTCTAGGACTAGGGGGAATGACTTAGGACTAAGGACTAGTCTAGGACTAGAAGAACTAGGACTAGAAGGACTAGGACTAAAGGACTAGTCTAGGACTAGAATGACTAGACTAGAAGGACTAGTCTAGGACTAGAAGGGCTAGGACTAGAAGGACTAGGACTAGAAGGACTAGGACTAAGACTAGAATGACTAGGACTAAACTAGAATGACTAGGACTAGAAGGACAAGGACTAGAAGACTAGACTAGGACATCAGGATAGAAGACTAGACTAGAAGGACTAGTCTAGGACTAGAAGGGCTAGGACTAGAAGGACTAGGACTAAGACAGTGTAGGACTAGAAGGACTAGTCTAGGACTAGAAGGGCTAGGACTAGAAGGACTAGGACTAGAAGGACTAGGATAAGACTAGAATGACTAGGACTAAAACTAGAATGACTAGGACTAGAAGGACAAGACTAGAAGGACTAGACTAGGACTAGTCCAGACTAGAAGGCTAGGACTAGAAGGACTAGGACTAAGACTATGTAGGACTAGAAGGACTAGTCTAGGACTAGAAGGGCTAGGACTAGAAGGACTAGACTAGAAGGACTAGAGACTAAGACTAGAAGACTAGACTAAAACAGAATGACTAGGACTAGAAGGACAAGGAACTAGAAGGACTAGGACTAGACTAGTCCAGGACTAGAAGGACTGACTAGAAGGACTAGTCTAGGACTAGAAGGGCTAGGACTAGAAGGACTAGAGACAAGACTAGAAGGACTAGGACTAAGACTAGAATGACTAAGACTAGAAAGACAAGGACTAGAAGGACTAGGACTAGAAGGACTAGTCTAGGACATGAGGCTAGGACTAGAAGGACTTAGTCTAGGACTAGAAGGGACTAGGACTAGGACTAGTCCAGGACTAGAAGGACTAGGACTAGAAGGACTAGTCTAGGACTAGAAGGGCTAGGACTAGAAGGACTAAGACTAGTTGTAGGACTAGAAGGACTAGGACTAGAATGACTAGGGGACTAAGGACTAGAATGACTAGGACTAGAAGGACTAGGATCTAGTCTAGGACTAGGACTAGACTAGGGACTGGCTCTAGACTAAGAAAGACTAGACTAGGACTAGTCTAGGACTAGAAGGACTAGACTAGGACTAGTCTAGACTAGAAGACTAACTTAGAATGACTAGTCTAGGACTAGAAGGACTAGTCTAGGACTAGAAGGACTAGGACTAGGACTAGTCTAGGACTAGAAGGACTAGGACTAGGACTGCTCTAGGACTAGAATGACTAGTCTAAAACTAGAAGGACTAGAAGGACTAGTCTAGGACTAGAAGGACTAGTCTAGGACTAGTCTAGGACTAGTCTAGGACTAGAAGGACTAGTCTAGGACTAGAAGGACTAGTCTAGGACTAGTCTATGACTAGAAGGACTAGAAGGACTATTTTAGGACAAGAAGGACTAGGAGTAGGACTAGTCTAGGACTAGAAGGAGTAGGACTAGAAGGGCTAGGACTAGAAGCGAGGCAGCCCTCTCTGTCTGCGCCATCTTGCATCCATATTGTTAGGACCAGTAAAGGGCGCTTGACCATTTCAGATTGACGATACAGTATGTTTCCAACTGTAGAAGCTCTAAAAATGTTCATACTATCAACAAACAAACTATATTTTGATAAACAACTGTTTGCAAAGGTTAGGGTTAGGTTTAGGGTACGGAAAAAGGGTTCAGGTTAGAGCTAGGGTTAGAGTTAGCAGATAGTTAGTTGAAATGTTACTGACAACGTGTAGAGCATCTACAGATGAACTATCCAACTAAAGTGTAACCCGTGTTACTGATAGCCAGTAATACTTTTTTCCATCTCTTCCACACAAACTTTACAAAATTAAAATGTATATTGGTTTTCTTTCATAATTAGGTATTTTATGCATAAATATAATGGCTTCACTGTTTGTTGTTGGTATTTAATTCTCTGAGTTTGTCCACTTTGCCAATGAAGTCGTCGTTAAAGTAATTGGTCACATCAAAGGGTTTTATGACGAATGAGACATCTGATTCAATAAAGAACTGAGTTGAAATAATCTTTCTGTCACATAAAGTTTTTCAACGTTTTTTTCCCGTCATATTTTATATAATTTATCTATACAGTCGGGGATGGGCTTTACTACTATAGCCCATAGAAAAGCACGGAATAACACATTCATAAATGGCAAAAATGACAGTAAAAAAATGTATCAAAAGGAATAAGGTTTTGAAATGTCTGTCCTATACCTAGGAGATATAAGAAAGCTCYGGAAATATTTTTTGTATTTTTGCWCACATATTTAAACTCCCTCCATGCTTCCATTCGTTTGCATGGGTTCCATTGAACGAGTCCCTTGTGGGGGTTGTAGAACAATACAGAGTACACCATCATGTTCGCGAGAGTCCCCCCCTTTTCTACAGTGGGGCCATTCGTTTGTAGCCAAAACGGTTCGGACAAAAATTGGCACATCAACGTTGCTGTCACGCCCTGACCTTAGTTATCTTTGTTTTCTTTATTATTTTGGTTAGGTCAGGGTGTGACATGGGGGATGTATGTGTTTTGTCTTGTCTAGGGGTTTTGTATGTTTATGGGGTGTTTACTGGTCTAGGTGTTTGTATGTCTATGGTTGCCTAGATTGGTTCTCAATTAGAGGCAGCTGTTTATCGTTGTCTCTGATTGGGAACCATATTTAGGCAGCCATATTCCGTTGGGTATTTCGTGGGTTATTGTCTATGTGTAAGTTGCCTGTGTCTGCACTTTTCGTATTTAGCTTCACGTTCGTTTTGTTGTTTTGTATAGTTTGTTTAAGTGTTCTTCGTTTCGTTTAAWAAATAGAAGAATGACGAACGTGACAGTTGCTGAATTCAGACCAGTCCCGGGACACTTTTGTTGGGGGTCGTAGAACACCATTGTGTGAAAGTCACCCCTTTCTGTCATTTTTTTGGGGGGGCCAAACTGTTTGGATGTTACATACGTTTTTTTGTGAGAAGACCAATTTTCAGGATGTTTCCTGGTCTGACGAACACCGCTGTAGCTCTGCCACTTTCCACCGCAGCTGAGGAAGGGTGACATAGACGGATGCGGTGGATTGAGACGCAGCCATGAAACCCCCCCCAGATATCTTTAGCCCCCTGCACCTCTCTGATTCAGAGGGGTCGGGTTAAATGCGGAAGACACATTTCAGTTGAAGGCATTCAGTTGTACAACTGACTAGGTATTCCCCCTTTCCCTTTCCCTAAACTGACGGATTTTGATGGGGAGTTTTGTATTATGTTACTTAGATTGACGCACCGGTGCGTCACTTGACTCGAGTGGGTTACAATTCTTCAAGCTCTGTCAAGTTGGTTGTTGATCATTGCTAGACAGCAATTTTCAAGTCTTGCCATATATTTTCAAGARGATTTATTAAGTCAAAACTGTAATTAGGCCACTCAGGAACATTCAATGTCATCTTGGTGAGCAACTCCAGTGTAGATTTGGCCTTGTGTTGTAGGTTATTGTCCTGCTGAAAGGTGAATTTGTCTCCCAGTGTCTGGTGGAAAGCAGACTGAACCAGGTTTTTCTCTAGGATTTCGATTGCGCTTATTCAGTTTCTTTTTATTCTAAAAATCTCCCTCGCCGATGACAAGCATACCCATAACATGATGCAGCCACCACCATGCTTGAAAATATGAAGAGTGGTATTCAGTGAAGTGTTTTGTTGGATTTGCCCCAAACATAATGRTTTGTATTCAGGACATAAAGTTAATTTCTTTATTATTATATATATTATTTTACCCCCTTTTCATCATATCCAATTGGTAGTTACAGTCTTGTCCCATCAGTTCAACTCCCGTACAGCCTGAGGAGAGGCGAAGGTTGAGAGCCGTGCGTCCTCCAAAACACAACCCCGCGAAGCCGCGCTGCTTCRTGACACAATGCACACTTAACCCYGAAGCCAGCCACACCAATGTGTCAGAGGAAACACTGTACACCTGGTGACTGTGTCAGCGTGCATGCTCCCGGCCCGCCACAGGAATCGCTACAGTGCGATGGGACAAGGACATCCAGGCCGGCCAAACCCTCCCGCAACTCAGACGACGTTGGGCCAATTGTGCGTCGCCTCATGGGTCTCCCGGTCACGGCCGGCTGCAACACAGACAGGTATCGAACCAGCATCTGTAGCAACGCAGCTTGCACTGATATCTTAGACCACTGCACCACTCGGGAGGCATAAAGTTAATTTCTTTGCCACATTTTTAGCAATTTTACTTTAGTGCCTTGTTGCAAACAGGATGAATGTTTTGGAATATTTTTTATTCTATACAGGTTTCCTTCTTTTCACTCTGTCATTTAGGTTAGTATTGTGGAGTAACTACAGTGTTGTTGATCCATTCTCAGTTTTCTCCTATCACAGCCATTKAACTCTGGAACTGTTTTAAAGTCACCATTGACTTCATGGTGAAATCCCAGAGCAGTTTCCTTCCTCTCCGTCAACTGAGTTAGGAAGGACGCCAGTATCTTTGTAGTGACTGGGTGTATTGATACACCATCCAAAGTGTAATTAATAACTTCACCATGCTCAAAGGGATATTCAATGTCTTCTTTTTTTWTTTTTACCCATCTACTAATAGGTGCCCTTCTTTGCGAGGCATTGGAAAACCTCCCTGGTCTTTGTGGTTGAATCTGTATTTGAAATTRACTGCTCAACTGAGGGACCTTACAGATAATTTTATGTCTGTGTACAGAGACGAGGTAGTCATTCAAAAATCACTTGTTAAGCACATTTTTACTCTTGAACTTATTTAGGTTTGCCATAACAACTCAAGGCAGTTCAGCTTTTCATTTTTTATTATTTTGTCAAAATTACTAAAAACATTTTATTCCCATTGGCATTGTGGGGCATTATGTGTAGACCAGTGAGAAAAAATCTACATTTCATATTTTTTTAAATTCAGGCCATAACACAGAAAATTAGACTGTGGCTGCTCTGTTGTTTCAAAAATAGATGCTAGTGTAGGTTTTGTGATCAACCAATTACCGTTGTCTGTGAAAGAAAAATCGGAACACATAATACTAGCAGGTAGACTAGAGGTTAAGAGAGTTGTCCCAGTAACCGAAAAGCTGCTGGTTTGAGTCCCCAAGCTGACTAGGTGAAAAGTCCCCAAGCTGACAAGGTGAAAAGTCSCCAAGCTGACTAGGTGAAAAACCCCAAGCTGACAAGGTGAAAAGTCCCCAAGCTGACAAGGTGAAAAGTCCCCGAACTGACTAGGTGAAAAGTCCCCGAGCTGACTAGGTGAAAAGTCCCCGAGCTGACTAGGTGAAAAGTCCCCGAGGCTGAAACTAGGGTGAAAGGTCCCCGAGCTTGACTAGGTGAAAAGTCCCTGAGCTGACAAGGTGAAAAGTCTCCGAACTGACCTAGGTGAAAAGTCCCCAAGCTGACATGGTGAAAAGTCCCTGAGCTGACTAGTTGAAAAGTCCTGAGCTGACAAGGTGAAAGTCCCGAGCTGACAAGGTGAAAAGTCCCCAAGCTGACTAGGTGAAAAGTCCCGAACTGACTAGGTGAAAAGTCCCTGAGCTGACAAGGTGAAAAGTCTCCGAACTGACTAGGTGAAAAGTCCCTGAGCTGACAAGGTGAAAAGTCTCCGAACTGACTAGGTGAAAAGTCCAAAGCTGACTAGGTGAAAAGTCCTGAGCTGAACTAGTTTGAAAAGTCCCTGAGCTGACAAGGTGAAAAGTCCCCGAGCTGACTAGGTGAAAAGTCCCCAAGCTGACTAGGTGAAAAGTCCTGAGCTGACAAGGTGAAAAGTCCCCAAGCTGACTAGGTGAAAAGTCCCCGAACTGACTAGGTGAAAAGTCCCTGAGCTGACAAGGTGAAAAGTCTCCGAACTGACTAGGTGAAAAGTCCCCAAGCTGACTAGGTGAAAAAGTCCCTGAGCTGACTAGGTGAAAGTCCCTGAGCTGACTAGTTGAAAAGCCCTGAGCTGACAAGGTGAAAAGTCCCCGAGCTGACTAGGTGAAAAGTCCCCAAGCTGACTAGGTGAAAAGTCCCCAAGCTGACTAGGTGAAAAGTCCCCAACTGACTAGGTGAAAAGTCCCCGAGCTGACAGGTGAAAAGTCTCCGAACTGACTAGGTGAAAAGTCCCCGAGCTGACTAGGTGAAAAGTCCCCGAGCTGAACAAGGTGAAAATCCCCGAGCTGACTAGGTGAAAGTCCCGAGCTGACTAGGTGAAAAGTCCCCAACCTGACTAGGTGAAAAGTCCCCAAGCTGACTAGGTGAAAAGTCCCCAAGCTGCTAAGGTGAAAAGTCCCCGAACTGACTAGGTGAAAAGTCCCTGAGCTGAGAAGGTGAAAAGTCCCTGAGCTGAGAAGGTGAAAAGTCTCCGAACTGACAAGGTGAAAAGTCCCCGAGTGTCACGAATACTACCGAAGGTGGCTCCCCTTCCTGTTCGGGTGGCGCTCGGCGGTCATCGTCACCGGTCTACTAGCTGCCACCGATCCCTTTTTACTTTTCGTTTGTTTCTGTCTAATTGTTTTCACCTGTTCCTTGTTGGGGTTTTGGGATGGGTGTTATTTATGTTCGTTTTTCCCGCTAGTGTTTGTGCGGGCTTATTAGTTGTTATGTGTGGTGATGTTTCGTGTCTGTTTTTGGGTTTTTCGCTGTCCAGTGTTTGTAACAAGGTTTGGGGTTTGTTTCGCGCCAGTGTTTTGGGCATTCACCCATGTTTGGACCTGTTACGTTTTCGAAGGACATTAAAGCGTTTTCCCGTACATTTCGCTCTCTGCAGTTGACTCCTCATTCATTTCACTCACCCGTCGTTACACCGAGCTGACTAGGTGAAAAGTCCCTGAGCTGAGAAGGTGAAAAGTCTCCGAACTGACTAGGTGAAAAGTCTCCGAACTGACAAGGTGAAAAATCTGTCTGTGCCCTTGAGCAAGGCACTTTAGCCTAATTGCACCTGTAAGTCGATCTGGATAAGACATCTGCTAAATGACTTCGATATGCTGTACATCAACATAATTACTGAAACCTTCAAAACCTTAAGCTAGTTGGTTTGTTTGCAGGAGGGTTCAGTGCGCTGGTGTCTCCTTGAACTCAGCTGTGTGTGTGTGTGTGTGTGTGTTTGTGTGTGTGTGTGTGTGTGTGTGTGTGATGGACAGCGTAATCAGTGGAAGTCCAAATCAGTGTCTGCCTAAACAGGCTCATCTCCCCTGAGGAAATTCATTAGAAAGTTGTGTAGGTCTTTGATTCTGTAAATATCAACTTTCACATCCCCTCTCTTTTTTACTAGCTGTCTTTGTCCTCTATCTCACTCTCACATAAACTCACTCACACACACACACACACTCACACATACACAACACTCTCTCACACACACACACACACACACACACACACCACACACACACACACACACACACCACACACACACACACACACACACACACACACACACCACACACACACACACACACACACACACACCACACACACAACACACACACCTCATATAGCTCCCCCACCAGCCACCTCTAATACACAGGTGGAGACGTGTGTAAGAAAATACTTAGTGAGCAGATAAGTTGAAATTGAACAGTTTTTGTAAGGAACTGTGTATGTTTTTCCTAGTATAGGGAGCTCTGGTACAGTAGGGGATGAAATACCCTTCAGTACGTTAGCCTGGTCATGGGCTGTGACCATCTGAGAACCATTTAATAATTCAGCCAAATCGTAGTGAACTAGTAAGCAGTATAGTACATACCCCTGAGTGGGACTTCCACATCGGTACGATTGGACAATCGGGCCAGAATATTTGCTCGGCAGGTGTAAAGTAAATCATCAGGGCAACTGAGGAATATGCTGGAGGAGGATGCTGGAGGAGGATGCTGGAGGAGGATGCTGGAAGAGGATGCTGGAAGAGGATGCTGGAAGAGGATGCTGGAGGAGGATACTGGAAGAGGATGCTGGAGGAAGATGCTGGAGGAGGATGCTGGAGGAGGATGCTGGAAGAGGATGCTGGAAGAGGATGCTGGGAGGATCTGGAGGAGAACTGAGAGGATGCTGGAGAGGATGCTGGAGGAGGATGCTGGAGGAGGATGCTGGAGGAGGATGCTGGAGGAGGATGCTGGGGGATGCTGGAGGAGGATACTGGAAGAGGATGCTGGAGGAGGATGCTGGAGGAGGATGCTGGAGGAGGATGCTGGAGGAGGATGCTGGAAGAGGATGCTGGAAGAGGATGCTGGAAGAGGATGCCGGAGGAGGATGCTGAGGATGCTGGATGATGATGCTGGAGGAGGATGCTGGAAGATGATGCTGGAGGAGGATGCTGGATGATGATGCTGGAGGAGGATGCTGAAAGGGGATGCTGGAAGAGGATGCCGGAGGAGGATGCAGGAAGATGATGCTGGAAAAGGATGCTGGAGGAGGATGCTGCGTTCCTTGTATGTGCGTTGGGGCTTTTTAGCGGTTATTTAAATGACTGCAGTTTGCAGCTTAGACTTTTGCAATGTGTTGTTTAACCTGGTATGATTATTTTCTTGTCTTTAAAAAAACATTGGTGGAGATTTCTCGGGCTGCGTGCCCCCGGAAAGCAGCCCGGGGAGTCCACACAGTATAGCCTATCCAAGGCTACCTGGCATTTCATCATGTGATTTGAAACAATCTTTCACTGTGTAATTTCTGCAGTTTTAGGCTAACGAATGATGGGTTGCATACGCCTCTTTCTATCTTAGGCTACACATCTCTAGTCCTCTCAGCTACAGCTTCTCCTCTTTAGCTCACAGGAAAAGATCTATCCATCTCTTTTTTCTTGTCCTTTTTTCCCAGGTAGGTCTAAATATTTACAGGCCTAATATTTAGCTACTGAACGACCTAAAATCTATTTAGCTTCTTATTTCAACTACACATCTCTAGCCTGCTCTTCCAGCTGTTACTGTGGACTATAGCTATGTCTCTAGCCTGCTCTTCCAGCTGTTACTGGGCTATAGGCTATAGGCTATGTCTCTAGCCTGCTCTTCCAGCTGTTACTGTGGGCTATAGGCTATGTCTCTAGCCTGCTCTTCCAGCTGTTACTGTGGGCTAAGGCTATAGGCTATGTCTCTAGCCTGCTCTTCCAGCTGTTACTGTGGGCTATAGGCTATAGGCTATGTCTCTAGCCTGCTCTTCCAGCTGTTACTGTGGGCTATAGGCTATGTCTCTAGCCTGCTCTTCCAGCTGTTACTGTGGGCTATAGGCTATGTCTCCAGCTCTCCCTATTCCTGTTCTAGCGAAATCCCAGGAAAAGCTATAGTTCACAAAAGCTTTAGCATGTTTTTATACTAGACTTATTCAAGGAGAGAAGTAGGCTTGTCTCTTGTTGATTGATTGAATTATTAAACCATTTTTTTTTTAAATACATGTAATGGCGCTCCAGCCAGTGACGCCTCCACATACCATTGAAGAAAATAATCAAGGATAACTGTAACGCTCGTCTTCCTCCTCGTCTGAAGAGGAGCATGGATCGGACCAAAACGCAGCGTGGGTTGAATACATATCTTTTAATTAAAGCAACGAAGACGAAAAACACACTTGACAAAATACAAAACAAATAAACGACGTGAACGAACGAAAACAGTACCGTGTGGCGCACAAACACAGACACGGCAACAATCACCCACAAACAAACAGTGAGAACAGCCTACCTTACTATGGTTCTCAATCAGAGGAAACGAAAACACCTGCCCCTGATTGAGAACCATATCAGGCTAGTTGACAACCCAACATAGAAACACATAACATAGAATGCCCACCCAGCTCACGTCCTGACCAACTAAACACATACTAAACAAAGGAAATAAGGTCAGGAACGTGACAATAACACAATACAGCTTAGACGCTTATTTCCATTGTGGTCCTTTTGGATGGGGGGGGGGGTGGGTGTGGGTGTGGGGGGGGGGGGGGGAGCAGCAAGGTCTAGTGGCAACAGACAATGACAGACACAATTGTTGTTCATTCCCAAATTGTTTGCGTCGTCAACTTACACACAGCTCTGACACACACACTTACCCCACCAGACATGCCACCAGGGGTCTTTTCACAGTCCCCAAATCCAGAACAAATTCAAGAAAGTGTACAGTATTATATAGAGTCATTATTGCATTAACTCCGTTCCATCTCATATTGCTCAAATAAACAGCAAACCTGGTTTCAAATAACAGATAAAGCAACACCTCACGGCACAACGCCTCTCCCTATTTGACCTAGATAGTTTCTGTGTATGATTGATATGTAGGCTGCGTCTGCCTTTAAAGAAAATTGTATTGATTTAGTTCTGTCCTTGAGCTGTTCTTGTCTATTAATGTTCTGCATGGGGCGGCAGGTAGGCTAATGGTTAGAGCGTTGGACTAGTAACTGAAAGGTTGCGAGATCGAATCCCTGAGCTAACAAGGGAAAATCTGTCGTTCTGCCCCTGAACATGGCAGTTAACCCACTGTTCCTAAGCCGTCATTGAAAATAAGAATTTTCTTTAACTGACTTGCCTAGTTAAATAAAGGTAAAATAGACAACATGAGAGAATTAGTATAGTTTAATTTCCTAATAACATCTATGGACTGGTACATCTCCCTTGTCTCACATGCTCTTAATATATAAAACAATCAATCCCTAATATATAAAACAATCAATCCCTAATATATAAAACAATCACAGTATGATACACAGCTATCCTGGGCATATCCTTCTCAGCGACTACTATACTCTTACGACACACTTTTGAGACATGCTACTATTTAGCAATTTTTTTTTCCAGCGAGAACTTGAAACTACCTATGGAGGTTCTAAGTTTAAATTCTTTTGGAAGATTATTCCAAAGTATGGCAGCTGAGTACAAACAAGCTTATTTCCCCCATACCACTATTACATCTAGAAGGAACAACTTCAGTTTCACTCCTTCTAGTGGAATAGTTATGGGTATCCTGGACTAAGTTAAAGTAATTACGTAGGTATCCCAGACTAAGTTAAAGTAGCTACGTAGGTATCCCGGACTAAGTTAAAGTAGCTACGTAGGTATCCCGGACTAAGTTAAAGTAATTACGTAGGTATCCTGGACTAAGTTAAAGAGCTACGTAGGTATCCCGGACTAAGTTTAAAGTAGCTACGTAGGTATCCGGACTAAGTTAAAGTAATTACGTAGGTATCCTGGACTAAGTTAAAGTAATTACGTAGTTATCCCGGACTAAGTTAAAGTAATTACGTAGGTATCCCGGACTAAGTTAAAGTAGCTACGTAGGTATCCCGGACTAAGTTAAAGTAATTGCTTTAATTACTTTAAGTAATTACGTAGGTGTACCTAGGGACGTTCTGATGTAGAAGAGAGAGGAGGTGTCACGCCCTGACCTTAGAGATCCTTATTATTCTCTATGCTTGGTTAGGTCAGGGTGTGACTCGGGTGGGAAATTCTATGTTTTCTGTTTCTTTGGTTTTTGGCCGAGTGTGGTTCCCAACCAGAGGCAGCTGTCTATCATTGTCTCTGATTGGGGATCATACTTAGGCAGCCCTTTTTCCCACCGTTAGGTTGTGGGATCTTGTTTTCTGTTTAGTTACTGTTGCCTGACAGAACTGTGCYTTTTCATTTTTCTATTTTG
This sequence comes from Salvelinus sp. IW2-2015, assembly GCF_002910315.2. Classification (NCBI taxonomy): domain Eukaryota; kingdom Metazoa; phylum Chordata; class Actinopteri; order Salmoniformes; family Salmonidae; genus Salvelinus; species Salvelinus sp. IW2-2015. The sequence continues at coordinate 49,590 of NW_019944268.1, read as the reverse complement.
TTATTTAGTTTGAGTGTTTTTGGAATTAAAATCATGAACACTTTCCACTGCGCCTTGGTCTACTCTTTCTACCACCAACGAGAGCCGTTACAGGAGGAGAGCCTCCTCCACTTMGAGCCATCTGAAGCTTTCACAGTGGGAATGATCAAGATAAGTAAGTGCTGGAAGTTTAAGAATAATCTTGACAAATTTTTTGAGATGTCTGCAATTTATTAATTTATCTTGGGAGAACTGTTGTACCAGGAAAAGCATGCATAGTCGAAGTGGCACTGAACAACAGCCCCCTGCCAATGCTACAATTGCATTCTTATCCAGATAWTTGGAGGTTCTTGCCAGAAACCTAATTGCATGGTTCTCTTTGGAGATAACGTTTTGTGCCATGCTCTCCCTGTCAGATGGTTATCTAGAACACATCCAAGATACTTATTAACATCCAAGATAAGTAACATCCAAGATACTTAACATCCAAGATAATTAACTGAGTCTTTTGCTGTGACTACTATGTTACCACCTTAAAATCAGAGGATTTCCCCAGTTCCACTTTGGACCCAAACAAGATGGACTCTGTTTTTCCAAGGTGAAATGACAGCTTATTGTCATATAGCCATTTACTGACATTCAGAAGTTCAGCACTGAGGGACATCTCAACCACATTTTTGTCTTTGTGAGAAACTAACAGTGGAGAATCATCTGCATATAGGAAAAGGTCACATGTAAAGGCAGATTTCAAATAATTTATATACAACAGAAAGAAAAGTGGACCCAGAACACTCCCTTGGGGTACCCCGCAGTTCAAGATTTTGGGTTTAGACAGGGTCCCATCCATATTCACCATCTGTTTTCTTCCTTACAGATAAGCGCTAACCCATTTTACTGCTAAATTGTTAAATCCCATGGCTCTTAGTTTGATCAACAGAATCTCACGATTCGCTATATCAAATGCCTTTTGGAGATCTAACATAACCATAGCACAAAATGTCCCTCCATCTACTTCCTTCCTTCCTTATGTGGTCAGTCAGACATAGTAGGCAAGTGTTGGTGGAATGGGATTTCCTGAAGCCAGATTGGAGCTCATGCAGTAGGTTATGTAAGGACATATAACTGTCAATCTGCTCGAACCTTGGCCTAAAATACACAGGATTGAGAGAGGCRGACAGTTTTCATGATGTAACTTATTTCCTTTTTTTAATATAGAGGAATGACCCTTACAAGTTTTTAGTTCACTGAGAAAAATCTTTGGTTCAATAGACAGATTTACAATGTGAGTTACACACGGGGTGGTAATTACCGCAGCGTGTGTAAATCTGGCAGGAATGTTGTCAAGGCCAGTTGCTTTGGAACGGTCCGGATCATTCAGCTTCTTCAGCACAGTTGACTCAGACACTTTTTCAAATGAAAAAGCATCTACTTGAATCCCCTGCTGTGAGTAAAAAATGCTTGTCTTCACTCTCCCCATAACAACCTGACTGACAAGGTAACTTGCTAACTAATGTATTAGCTATAGTTGTAAAATAGCTATTCAGACTGTCTGCAACCATGGTCTTGTCTGATGTAACCTTCCCTCCAATGTCCAAGCTAAGATTGAGAGCTTTGGTCTTTAATCTGTTACTGTAATCTAACAGCTTCAGACACTTCCATAATTTAATCCGATTGTTCCTATGAACTATTGTGTACTTAAATAATCTATCTTGGCCTTATCTTTCATCCTGTTAACCTAATTTCTTATTWAAAAAAAAATAGTTTTTAAAAACATCATCTGCCTTGGATTTACTGCCTTTAAAATGTTATTGTTCACCCATGATTCTGTTCTTTGTAAATAAATAAAAACAATTCTGGAGCCTGCTTGTCTACTGCATCTAAAATCAAATAATAAAAATTGCCCCAGGCATTTCCCACCTCATTGCATTTCAATACAGCAGACCAGTCCAATTTGCTCAAACAATTTCAACAAAAAATATCATAGACCTACTTTTTATTTAGTTGTGACAATAAAAAAAAAAACAGTTTTATGAACATTCCTACTACAGACAATGATGGATTGATCACTGAGGCCATCGATTACAACCCCACTGTTATATATCCAACACAAGGTCAATGATGGTTTGGGTAGAAGGACAGACCCTGGTAGGCTCATTAATCAGCTGGCAAACAGATGACAAGACATCTTAAGAGCTTTAAAAGTAACATTGCCCTTTTTGAGCATGTCTGTATTACCAAAATATGTACAAGTTGGAACAAGTCTCCTCCAACAATTCATAGAACTTGTACTGGTCTGGTGGTCTGCAACAGGTTCCGACTATAACGGGTTTTGTATTTTGGTAATATAATGTCCAACCACACAGCTTCAATCTCGTCATGGCTTAAATCTGATCTATAGTTGAACTCAGAATCTGATTTTACATAAATCTTAAATCTGATCTATAGTTGAACTCAGAATCTGATCTTACATAAATCTTAAATCTGATCTATTGTTGAACCCAGAATCTGATCTTACATAAATTTTAAATCTGATCTATAGTGATCTGATCGTACATTAATACAAAATCCTTCTCTTATAATTACTACATAATTTTCAACTTCAATTTTTGCGTTTTTTTAAAAATCGAACCGTCTAACTATGTTTCAGTAAACGAAGCTCTTCCACCTTACAGTTACTAGAGAGTAGATGAAGTTCCTCAATCTGGGGAAGACGGCTTCTAACGTCGAGAGGAAGGATGTGTAGTCCTGTCGTAGAAAACACCTTTTCTAGAGTCAAGTTCTCCTCCTCTGTTGGCACTGTCAGCTGAAATTGTTCACTTGATGATGAGTGTTGACTCACTGCAGTGAAGCTCCATCCAGGGTCTGCGCTGGCATCTGACCCGGGGTGTGCCTTTCCGGTCCCCTGTCCCTATCCCCGACCCGCTCCACCTCCATACGGCGCAACAGACTGTCTAGACCGGGGCACTGAAATTTCTCTGTTTATTATGCATACCTGAAACTCCGACCCTTTTGTCTGCTGCTGCTGCACCAATGGATTTATATATATATATACAGTGGGGAGAACAAGTATTTGATACACTGCCGATTTTGCAGGTTTTCCTACTTACAAAGCATGTAGAGGTCTGTAATTTTTATCATAGGTACACTTCAACTGTGAGAGACGGAATCTAAAACAAAAATCCAGGAAATCACATTGTATGATTTTTAAGGAAATTATTTGCATTTTATTGCATGACATAAGTATTTGATCACCTACCAACCAGTAAGAATTCCGGCTCTCACAGACCTGTTAGTTTTTCTTTAAGAAGCCCTCCTGTTCTCCACTCATTACCTGTATTAACTGCACCTGTTTGAACTCGTTACCTGTATAAAAGACACCTGTCCACACACCTGTCTCTTATACACATCTAGATGTGTATAAGAGACAGCTCATTACCTGTATTAACTGCACCTGTTTGAACTCGTTACCTGTATAAAAGACACCTGTCCACACACTCAATCAAACAGACTCCAACCTCTCCACAATGGCCAAGACCAGAGAGCTGTGTAAGGACATCAGGGATAAAATTGTAGACCTGCACAAGGCTGGGATGGGCTACAGGACAATAGCTGTCTCTTATACACATCTAGATGTGTATAAGAGACAGGAGTACAACTCTAAGAACACCATCCCAACCGTGAAGCATGGAGGTGGAAACATCATTCTTTGGGGATGCTTTTCTGCAAAGGGGACAGGACGACTGCACCGTATTGAGGGGAGGATGGATGGGGCCATGTATCYCGAGATCTTGGCCAYCAACCRCCTTCCCTCAGTAAGAGCATTGAAGATGGGTCGTGGCTGGGTCTTCCAGCATGACAACGACCCGAAACACACAGCCAGGGCAACTAAGGAGTGGCTCCTTAAGGAGCATCTCAAGGTCCTGGAGTGGCCTAGCCAGTCTCCAGACCTGAACCCAATAGAAAATCTTTGGAGGGAGCTGAAAGTCCATATTGCCCAGCGACAGCCCCGAAACCCGAAGGATCTGGAGAAGGTCTGTATGGAGGAGTGGGCCAAAATCCCTGCTGCAGTGTGTGCAAACCTGGTCAAGAACTACAGGAAACYTATGATCTCTGTAATTGCAAACAAAGGTTTCTGTACCAAATATTAAGTTCTGCTTTTCTGATGTATCAAATACTTATGTCATGCAATAAAATGCAAATTAATTACTTAAAAATCATACAATGTGATTTTCTGGATTTTTGTTTTAGTTTTTCGTCTCTCACAGTTGAAGTGTACCTATGATAAAAATTACAGACCTCTACATGCTTTGTAAGTAGGAAAACCTGCAAAATCGGCAGTGTATCAAATACCTGTTCTCCCCACTGTATATATATATATATTTATTATTATTATTATATTATATATATATATATTTCTATAAAACGGGCCGGGGAACTGATGAACATCTCCAGACATTATCAGCCATAGTGTAATTATGAGGTTTCCACCATCCTTTTGGCGTTTAATTCCAACCTTAATCGCCCATTTTTGGAGGGACTGTGTCAGCTGAGATATACGAACATGTTAAATAGGGTTCATTTCCTGTGGCCAAAATGCTTAGTGCCAATCTGGTATTTGAGCTTGATTGTATGATTAAAACCGCATACCTTGTCAAAACGACATCGACTTGACGTACGAAAAGGGCCAGTATCTATAAAGGTTAATGTAAAATCGTAAATTGAAAAAGAAACGCTGCCGACACGCCAAACTTTACAGCTGCCAGCTAATTTCTCGATGTAAAAAAAAGTTGAAGGCGAGAGTGTTGGTGTAATCACTTTGGCCGGTGACAATAACATTATTGCACTGATGTTTTGCAAAGGGTTGAACACGACAGACAGTGAAATGAAAACAGTGAAAAAGAAGATCTGAATGAAATCATTAGAAAAACCACTTGAGCAACGAGTCATGCACTGACATGCAGTAATAGACGCAGGCTTAACATCATTTGTTGTTGAATTGCTACATTTAAATACGAGTTTCTATATTATTTTAATTAAATGTGTATTCAAGTGCTATTTGCAGTTGTCACTATGACAACGAACACACCCTGACTCAGTGAATGGTAGGTATCTTTATAGTTATGGTTATAGTTATCATTATAGTTATGGTTATAGTTATCATTATAGTTATAGTTATCATTATAGTTATGGTTATAGTTATCATTATAGTTATCATTATAGTTATCAGAGAGAGATTTTAACTTAAATGGTATTCAAAGTGCTATTTTGCAGTTGTCACGTATGACAACGAACACACCCTGACTCAGTGAATGGTTAGTCGTATGATCTTATTATCATAGTTTATGGTAATTACATATGTTATTTTCATTCATAGTTAGGTTATAGTTATCATTATATTATGTTATCATTATAGTTATGTTATAGTTATCATTATGTTATCGAATTATAGTTATGGTTATAGTTATCACTATAGTCGATAGTGGTTATTGGTACATAAGTTATGTTATAGTTTATATAGTTATGTTATAGTTATCATATTATATTAGCAATTGTAGTATGTTATTAGTTATGTTATAGTTATCATATAGTATCATTCTAGTTTATGCTGTTATGCGTTATAGTTATCATTAGAGTTATGATATATAGTTATTCATTATAGCTTATCATATATAGTTACTCATTATGTTATCATTCATATTTATTGTTATTAGTTCATCATTAATAGTATAGTTATCATTATGTTATCATTTGTTTATAGAATGGTTATGTTATGTTATAGTTATCTTAGTAGTTATGGTTTATATTATCATTTATGTTATGGGTTATAAGTAATCATTATAGTTTAAGTAATGGATTATAGTTATGGTTATAGTTCTCTTATAGTTTGGTTATAGTTATATACTCTCTTGAGGTCATTAACAGATCACCATGCACTTATGTAAGAGTAGGGGTGTACACCCCGGTGTCCTGGCTAACATTCCCAATCTGGCCCTCCAACCATGCATGCTCACCTAATAATCCCAGTTTCATATTGGCTCATTCATTCCCCCTCCTCTCCCCTGTAACTATTTCCCCAGTCGTGCTGCAAATTGAGGAAACGTTTCTCAGTCAAGCTTACCTGGTAAAATAACGTAAAATAAAAAAATAAAACCAAATATTATCCATTCATAGTTTATCACTTACAGTTATGGTTTAGTGTATAGTCTATAGTTATATAATGAGTTATAGTTATGGGTTATAGTTATCATTATGGTTATAGTTATACGTTATCATTATAGTATCATTACAAGTTATGTTGTATTATAGTTATAGTTATAGTAATGGTTATAGTTTATGGTTATAGTTATCATTATGGTTAATAGTTTATAGTTATCATTATAGTTATATTCAGTTACTGGTTATAGTTATAGTTATATGAATGGTTATAGTTATGGTTATAGTTATCATTATGGTTTATAGGTTATAGTTTCATTATAGTTAT
>NW_019944268.1:37624-43105 GCF_002910315.2 Salvelinus sp. IW2-2015 | reverse complement strand
CATATATATTAGCACTTGTATTATGTTATTAGTTATGGTTATAGTTATCGTTATAGTATCATTATAGTTATTGTTATGGTTATGCGTTATAGTTATCATTAGAGTTATGATATTAGTTATTCATTATAGTTATCATATAAGTTTCATTATGTTATCATCTCATATTATGGTTATTAGTTCATCATCTAATAGTTAGTTATCATTATGTTATCATTGTTATAGATGTTATAGTAGTTATAGGTTTCTTAGTAGTTATGGTTATATTATCATTATAGTTTATGGTTTAAGTTATCATTTATGGTTTAAGTAATCTTATAGTTAGTATGGATATAGTCTCATGGTTATAGTTATTTATGGTTATAGTTATCGATACTCTCTTGAGTCATTAAAGATACCATGCACTTATCGTAAGAGTAGGGGGTTACACCCCGGTGTCCTGGCTAAATTCCCCAATCTGGCCTCTCAACCATGCATGCGTCACCCCTAAATAATCCCAGTTTCATATTGGCTCATTCATCCCCCTCCTCTCCCCTGTAACTATTTCCCCAGGTCGTTGCTGCACAATGAGAAAACGTGTTCTCAGTCAGCCTTACCCTGGTAAAATAACGTAAAATAAAAAAATGAAAAGATAGTTATCCATTCATAGCTTTATCACTTACAGTTATGGCTTTAGTTATAGTTATAGTTATAGTAATGAGTTATAGTTAGGGTTATAGTTATCATTTATGTCTATAGTGTATACAGGTTATCATTATAGTATCATTACATTTAGTAAGTTATGTTATAGTAATCTCTCGTTATAGTTATAGTTATCATTATAGTTATCATTATAGTTATGGTTATAGTTATCATTATAGTTATAGTTATAGTTATAGTTATCATTATAGTTATCATTATAGTTATGGTTATAGTTATGGTTATAGTTATCATTATAGTTGTCATTATAGTTATAGTTATCATTATAGTTGTCATTATAGTTATAGTTATCATTATGTTATCATTATAGTTATAGTTATCATTATGTTATCATTATAGTTATAGTTATCATTATAGTTATGGTTATAGTTATCGTCGAAGACAAGCGAACACAAAATTAAGAAATAATCTAATTTGGGTGACTGGTTACAGAAAAGAGAACACTATGGATTGTCAATTTTGCAAAAAAGAGCTTGAGGTAAGAATCCGTTTTAAGGATATTAACATAAACCAGGAGACCAGCTAGCTTGAAGTAAGAACAGGTTTAAATGCAACTTGTAACATCGACCAAAACTAGCCGTCTCTTGTTGAATGACAACAGACACTTCATTAACAATCCAGTCCACCAAAACAAACACAATCCCGTTTCAGTATATATATATATATATATGAGAAAATTGGCGCTTCACAATTCGCCTCGGAAGCACGATGTGGCCGGGGACAATTTGTTTCTTGAAAGTCCAATATCTTGAAAACTTGACTGCTGACATGCAAAATATTTTGGGACTTTATCAACAGTGGTATAAAGAAAAAAATACAAAAAATATAGTTTTTGAATGGAGTTTCCCTTTAAGACTGATACTGAGGTGTAGTATTTAACCTTTATTTAACTAGGCAAGTCAGAACATATTCCTATTTACAATGACGGCCTCCACTGGCCAAACACGGATGACGCTGGGCCAATTGTGCGCCGCCCTATGGGACTCCCAATCACGGCCGGTAGTACATGTTGGGAGCTGTCCAGTGCTGAAACAGTCCAGTAACAATGCCCAGGCTGAGGTGTAGTACATGTTGGGAGCTGTCCAGTGCTGAAACAGTCCAATACAACTGCCAGGCTTGGGTGTAGTACATGTTGGGACTGTCCAGTGCTGAAACAGTCCCAGTAAACAATGCCAGGCTGAGGTGTAGTACATGTTGGAGCTGTCCCAGTGCTGAAACAGTCCAGTTAGTAACAATGCCCCAGGCTGAGGTGTAGTACATGTTGGGAGCTGTCCAGTGCTGAAACAGTCCAGTAACAATGCCGCAGCGCTGAGGTGTAAGTACATGTTGGGAGCTGTCCGTGGCTGAAACTGCCAATTAACAAATGCCCAGTGAGGTGTAGTACATGTTGGGAGCTGTCGCAGTGCTGAAAAATGTCCCAATACACAATGCTAGCTCAGCTTCTGTTTTTGTGAATGTCTAACAGAAACTGCTCATCCATTGAACATGTTTCTTAGCCAGGACTAGGCTCAATCAGGATCACTAAACAGACACTAACAGTAACCTCTCAGAATGATCTGATTGGCTGTGTGAAGTGGTGGGCCATATCCACAAGCTTCTCTGAGTTTCTAAATATGCTGATTTAGGATAGTGTGCCTTTTAGAATAGTAATGATAAGATTATATGCAGATCCTAGATCAGAAACTCCTCCTCTGAAATATGTTAAGTGGATACGGGCAGGTCTCTCTGCAGTGTGTCGGTTGTTTGTTTGATCCAAAATTAACAGCCTCACATGACTGTGTCTAACAAATCTGATGTTAGGATTCAGTTTAATCCAGAACAACACGGAGCTGCCACAGAGTAGCACATAGTGAATGCTGCGTTGCTGTCGAATCTGTCTGTCTGCCCCACACACACACACCACACACAACACACACAATCCACACACACACACACACCACACACACACACACACATCACACACACACCACACACACAACCCAACCATCCACACATCGCACACACACACAGCTCGATATCAACCCAAGCTGCGAAGAAGCAGACTAAAACTGTTATTGGCCCAGTGTTCAGGCTGTGTGTAGCTGTTTGCCAAGAAGGTTTGTACGAGCAGGGAAGCGAAGTGACGACGTAAACACTCCCGCACTGTCAGGAAACCTGGCAGCTTCTCATCCCCAGATGATGTTGTCTCTACATCCTCAGAGACACAGTGTATTCAACAATGTCTTTTTGATTTGATTTGATTAGGTTAGCTTGATTAGATGCGTCGAAGGTGACGGCTGGTCTTACTGGGGTCAGACACATAACGAGAAAGACGTTACAAACAAAAGACTTTACAATTTACAATTACAAACATTAACGTGTGTGTGTGTGTGTGTGCATCTATCAGTTACACATGTCAGTAAACACACACAACAAGTAGGTCACATGGAGGACAGGCGTTGTGCAGTAACGTTTTATTATTATTTTATTTATGCTTCATTTGTTTTTTGAGACAAGGTTTGCAGTTCAATTAAGCTTTACGATATGGAAGGGAGTTCCATGCGATCACGGCTCTGTATAATACTGTACGTTTCCTTGAATTTGTTCTCGACTTTGGGACTGTGAAAAGACCCCTGGTGATAGACTACCATTCAAAAGTTTGGGGTCACTTAGAAATGTCCTTGTTTTTGAAAGTAAAGTGAATTTTTGTCCATTAAAATAACATCAAATTGATCCGAAATACAGTGTAGACATTGTTAATGTTGTAAATGACTATTATAGCTGTAAACGACAGATTTTAAAAATGGAATATCTACATAGGCGTACAGAGGCCCATTATCAGCAACCATCACGCCTGTGTTCTAATGGCACATTGTGTTAGCTAATCCACATTTATTATTTCAAAAGGCTAATTGATCATTAGAAAACCCTTTTGCAATTATGCTAGCACAGCTGAAAACTGTCTTTTTGATTAAAGAAGCAATAAAACTGGCCTTCTTTAGACTAGTTGAGTATCTGGAGCATCAGCATTTGTGTGTTCAATTACAGGCTCAAAATGGCCAGAAACAAAGAACTTTCTTCTGAACCTCATCAGTCTATTCTTGTTCTGAGAAATGAAGGCTATTCCATGCGAGAAATTACCATGAAACTGTAGATCTCGTACAACGCTGTGTACTACTCCCTTCACAGAACAGCGCAGACTGGCTTTAACCAGAATATAAAGAGGAGTGGGAGGCCCCGGTGCATAACTGAGCAAGAGGACAAGTACATTAGTGTCTAGTTTGAGAAACAGACGCCTCACAAGTCATCAACTGGCAGCTTCATTAAATAGTACCCACTAAACACCAGTCTCAATGTCAACAGTGAAGAGGCGACTCCAGGATGCTGGCTTTCTAGGCAGAGTTCCTCTGTCCAGTGTCTGTGTTATTTTGCCCATCTTAATCTTTTACATTTGTTATCTTGTTTTTATTAGTCCCAACCTTCAGCTCCATTCAACCCCTCTCATCTACCTCTTAACACCGTCCATATTGGATTTCTATTTGCCATATATTTTTCAACTCTGCTGTTTCACAAAAGTACTGAACCTTTCTATTCTCATGGCTTCTACAGATTGTAAATTGAACATATTTTTTGTTGTTGCTAAAAGTATTATTATATAATAGATTGATTGACTATGACTTTTCAGATCACCCAGTAGTGTTATCTGCGTAAGAGTTAGCTCCAGGTAAATATTACAATTCTCCAGCCGTTCCTGGACCTGTGACCAAAAACAAGCTACGTGTGGACGGTACCAAAACAAATGATCTAATGATTCTGCCTCTTCGTAGCAAAATCTGCAGAGCTGGGAAGGTTGTATCCCCCATATAAACAACATTCTATTGGGTTGCAGGAATTTTGTAAAATAATTTAAATAAAAAAATTATAAGTTTTGAATCCGGCGTCGTTTTGCGTCTCAGTTCATTAACCATGTGCCAAAGAATCAGTACGTCAAAAATCTCTTCACAACTATTTTGTAATTTATTTGTCACAGCTGTCAATTTTTTGGGTCCTTAAATGAAACTGGAATACTTTTTTATTTATCACAGATTTCTTTAACCAATGATGGTCTTTAATGCCGACAGACAAGTTCCTTACTTTTTCTCCCTTCTACTTGTCTCTTCCAGTTCTGATGTAATGCTGCAATTTGTTGGTTGTAATTCTGGGTAGAGAAAACATTTCCATATTTTTTTGTTAGCTGCATGTATGACATAACTCCACCAGTAGTATTTATGATATAATTTACAAAGATTATACTTAAAAAAAAAAAAATCTAATAAATTATGGTTTTATATCAATTAGTATATTTGAATTTAACCACAATATTTGTTGTGTTATTTGTTCTGTCTTTTCTGGTGGATTAAATTGAAATTGAAACTAACTTCTATGACTTGTTTAAAAAAATAGCCATATTTGGGATATAATTTCCTTTTCAAATAACTGAAAGTGAGTTTATAATCTGAATAAAGGGAGAGGTTGTAATCTGAATAAAGGGAGAGGTTGTAATCTAAATAAAGGGAGAGGTTGTAATCTGAATAAAGGGAGAGGTTGTAATCTGTATAAAGAACGAGGTTGTAATCTGAATAAAGGTGAGAGGTTGTAATCTGAATAAGGAGGGGTTGTAATCTGTAATAAGGAAGAGGTTATAATCTGAATAAAGGTGAGAGGTTGTAATCTGAATAAAGGGAGAGTGTGAATAATAAAGGGAGGTTTAATCTGTATAAAGGAAGAGGTTTGTAATCTGAATAAAGGTGAGAGGTTGTAATTCTG
>NW_019944268.1:24823-37599 GCF_002910315.2 Salvelinus sp. IW2-2015 | reverse complement strand
TGTGTGCGTGGATTACCCAGGATCAGTAAATTGGAAGGAGCTGCCGGACCCGCGTTTCCCTTATCCAGAGAGGCTTGCTACCTATGACCAGGTGGTAGTACCGAACATTCATACTACCTGGCTGCCGCTCCATGCCAACCCTCTCTTCACCTATCCGTGGCCCTCAGCTTGCCACTGGGGGGGGGAGGCGGAACACTGCAACACAGCAGCAGTGATGAGTTGCCCACAAAGGCCAGCAGGGGAGAACGCGCCAGTGTCCAAGCCACGCAGACAAATCTACCCATACCCTGGCGCTGAACCAACTACATCCCCCCCGCAACGGATAACGCTCTCCCTCCTGGATAGTTTGGCTGTAAATGACCATAATGACCAATAAGGGCAGAGGAGCAATGGTCAGTTCAACTCAAGTTTATTGGTCAGTAGCCTAATCATTATGATAATAAAGCAGAATCTAGCATTGTGTATTATGTGTTTTGGTGCGCAAGACCGAGTGAGCATACAGGGTAGTTACCATTCATTGCTGACATGTACTTGTTTGCGTGTTGTGTTGTATGTGAATATCGCCTTTTTGTTTCCACTGTTGCTTGCAATGGAGCTGATCCTGGTAATTTCTGTCTGCCTCATGTCTTGTCCGTCCCAGTTGACTCACCTCCGAGCTATTTTGTTTACGGTGAAACCAATCATCATGAACGGACGTATTAAAGCTGAAGGCTGTCAAATAGTTGTAACTCATTGCTAATTCATCACATCCGGGTGTAGAACACCGCATGCTGTCACACTCCACACCACATCGCAAATCAAATGCTATTTGTTCATGCCTTCGTAAAACAACACTTGTAGACTAACAGTTAATAACATTATGGTCCGTTTCCAAACAATGCCAAGTTACAGATAACAGATTGGAAAAAATATAAAATATAAAAATATAAAGTAGTGACACGCAGAATAATTCACAGGGATAACAAAATGAGTAAAAAAACAGCGGCTATGTACAGGGAGCAACCACTCGACCTGATAGCGGTGAGCTCCTGTACACCTGCTCCGCTCATACGATGCGTCCACCAAGATAGATCCATGCTTCGCATCCTGTCCTCGTCGGTCCGTCAATCTCTTGCCGGTCGACTCTGGGTAGGCTCCCTCGGTTCTGTCGTGGGCGTTTGTCTGCTCTTGGGTTCTTTACCGGTGGGTCATGCGTGGATGAGTATTTTCTTTTAGTTTTTAGTAACATGTCAGATATATGTTCGATGACGGGGCTGATTAAACTACCAGATATATGGCGAAAAGAAATACCAGTATTGACTCAAGGCGCTACCAGGTAATCGAGTACGGATTAATCGAGGACTATGTACATACACTGAATAATACAAAATATGGCAACATCGCTTTCAAATGAGTGGATTCGGCATTACAGAACACCGTTGTTGACTATGTGTATAAAAATTTCAGCACACGCCATGCAATCTCCATAGACAAACATGGTAAGTAAGATGGCCTCAGAGCTCAGTGAACTTTCATCGTGTCCAACTGTCACAGATGCCAACCTTCCAACAGTTCATTCAAATTTCTACCCTGCATAGAGCTGCCCGTCAACGTGTAAGTGCGAATTGAAGTGGAAATGTTTAGCGCAACACCATGGCTCAGCCACAAAGTAGATAGGCCACACAAGCTCACAGAACTGGAACGTCGACGTGCTAACGCAAGTAGCACGTCATCCTCAATTGCACACTCACTATCGAGTTCTAAACTGCCTCGGAAAGCAACGTTCATCGCAACTAATTGTTCGCGGGACTTCATGAAATGTGGGTTCATGCCGGAGCAGCCACACAAGCCTATTGATCACCAATTCGCAAATGCCAAGTTGTCGGTGGAGTTTGGTGTACAAGCTCGCCCCCATTGGACTAGAGCATGAAACGCGGTCTCTGAAGTGTGAATCACGCTTCACCATCTGGCAGATTGACGGACTAACCGGATTGACCGAATGCCAGCGAGAACGCTACTGCCCAAATGCATATGTTATTTTTAGTTATTCTTGTGCCACGTAAAGTTTGGTGCAGCAGGAAATAATGGTCTGGGCTGTTTTTCATGGTCCGAGCTAGGCCCTTAGTTCCAGTGAAGGAAATCTTAACGGTTACAGCATACAATGACATTCTAGACGATTCTGTGCTTCCAACTTTGTAGGCAACAGTTTGGGAAGCCCTTCAGTTTCAGAATGAGCAATGCCAACCTGTGTACCCAATGAGGTCACGTACACATTCTTTGAGATGGTGGGAAGAACTTAAACTGGCCAACTTCAATTGAACACCATTGGGTGAATTGGAACGCGGACTCCGAGCCAAGACGTAATCGCCCAAACATCATATACACATGCCATCGACAAGTATTCAAACCCCTTGACTTTCACATTATTGTTAGAGTTGCAGGCCTAATTCTAAAAGGAATTAAAAAACATGTCCCCTCATCCAATCACCACAATACCCATATGACCAAAGCCAAAAACAGGTTATTAGAATTTTTCTAATTTATAAAATGAGAAAACCAAAAATTCACAATTAAATAAGTAATTCAGACCCACCTTTATACCAGTCACTTTGTTGAATTATTTTATTTAAAGCAACCTTTATTAACGAGGCAAAGTCGAGTAAAACAAATTCTTATTTACAATGATGCCTACGGGGAACAGTGGGGTTAACTTGCCTGTTCAGGGCAGAATGGCAGATTGTACCTTGGTTCAGCTCGCGAGATTCCATCCAGCAACCTTTCGGTTACTGGCCCATGCTCTAACCACTAGCTACCTGCCGCCGCTAAAGAAAGCATCTTTGCAGACAATTACCAGCCTCGATTCTTGGGGTATGATGCCCAAGCTGGGCAAACCTGTACGATGGGATTTGCGTATCTCAGACCTCTGAGAAAAACGAAACCACGGGTCTTTCATCCTCATCCGTCCAATCACACTCCATTCATACCCACAAGTGTTAGAAGCTGATAGCATCTGACTTTTGGCGAGTTCAGCAAGGCCGTACGGTGACGAAATGCTCAAGCATCCATAAAAGTTCCATTCACTGGTCTCTTTGAAAAGAGGCATCAAAAATCGGTTAAACGTTGAAGCATCCATATTCAAAATTAGACCTCATCAATGTTCAGTATCATCATCAGTAAAAAATGTCTTTCACTGTTAGCTTCTCCCTAATCAACGTAAATGGCCAGAAAATTCTGCTTTGGTAATATTGGTTCCATTCGTCAATATTCTGTTTTTCCAGGGTGGGTAGCTAGCCCCACCGCCCAACCACCAACAGGAGGACCATGAACCTTCGACCTGGCCAGCTTGGTATGACCTGCCAGGAGTTTAAACCCCTCCGGGCTCAGCGCTCAGGTCTGGTAGTATTGCAGCCTCTTAACCGGGTCAAGTGACAGTCCAGGAGAGGGGCAATGGTTGATATTAATTGAAGTGTGCGCGAGCTCAAATTTAAGGACCATTCAATAGTTAAACATTATTGAGGGAATTGTGTTTGCAATTCCTAAGACCTTCTTCAGCAATTAGTGTTACGCTCTCGTGTTGTGGTAGGAAGCAGTGCGACCAAAAAACAAAAACAACGCAGCGTGAAATGTTCATGATTCTTTTATTTCAAAAAACACTCAAAACAAAAAATGACAAGAACGTGAAAAACAAAAGTGCACAGCTCTTCAGGCAGAAACACTAAACAGAAAACAAGATCCCACAAAACCCAAAACGGATAATGACAACTATATATGATCCCAATCAGAGACAACGATAGACACTGCCTCTGATTAGGAGAACCAGACCGCCAAAACCAAAGAATAGAAAACATACGACTTTCCCACCCGACGCACCCTGACCTAACCAAACATAGAGAATAATAGGGATCTCTAAGGTCAGGGCGTGACAATTAGTTTATGTTATCATAATAGATCGTACAGCTCTGATATTAAAACTATTTACCTGCTCTACTATAACTATAATGCCATAATGAAGCATATTCAATTTTTTTTTATAATGTATCATTCTATTTTATTTTAAAAAAGGCAACAATATGGCTTTGTCCATAACCCAAAAAACAATCATGGAAGGAAAACATTACCTCCTCAAGACGCATTCATGTCCTTACACATGCCCATAATGGTGAGAGAGTGTGCATTTTTAGTAGAAGCTACCTCAACTCTGGGCCACGCCTGCACAACTATTCTGTTTATGCAAGTATGGCCATGCATTTGCATGCACATCTCAAAGAAAACATAAGCCACCCACCTGGTCAGCAGAAGACCAGCTTCTTGCAAGTACATTGGATGAAGCCAACAGTCTCTCTGTACATATGGGGGCCCTGAGGAGCACGCTGTCAGTCAGCAAACTGCTATCTCAAGGCCCTCCTCATTCGTCTACTTGTATATCTCCGCGAATGCAGAATTATGAATTTCCTGAACTCTCTTTGGCCGCGCTGTCAACGCTGACGTGCTACACAATTCCTTGCCAACTGCCGTCATACCAACATGCTATTTCTGGAGGAAATCACAGTGAAGTGCAGAGATGATGGGACACTTAAAAAGAAACAAAGAAAGTTCTTAAACTGAGTTGACTTACATTAAAGGCTAGGAGCTGTAAGAAGCATGTACAAGCACGTTAAAGCATCTTTTGCATACTCTACATCTGAAAGATAAGACAGAAATAAGAAAATAATACTAGATGGTCTTTTATATCGGGACATGAGTTTGACACGAGATAGACTGTTCATTTATCTCTTCGCCAAGGAAAGACACCTGTCGTAGAGCCCTCTCCAACACTACATAGAGATCAACCTGCAAGATACATTCACACAATTATACATCAAACCAAACCACAAAGGCAGACAAGACATCCCGGCGTGGCAAGTTAGCCCTTACGAGGTTAGAGAAGAGGATTGTAGTTGTTGCAGGTTCAAAAATCCCAGACATCTGACCGTGTTGCTCCAACTCTCTGACACACGTGTGGGTCAGTGTCTGTTAAAACCTGTTATAGAATTTTGTTATCAAGTTTATAAACTTCAATTAATCTTACTTCATCTGGCAAACCAGAGTTTGTAGATTCGGTTGAATGAAGCAGACGCAGTTCTCAGCTTACTTATAGTCAAAATGTTTATGCACAGAACGTTCTGACGTCCCCAAAATAGCAAAAAACATCCATTTTTACTTTTATTACTGGCTTTCAACTCAGACATACCTATCACACAAACAGTAAAATCCTACGCACAGAATACACACAAACATGTAAGCAGATGATTTATCCTTCTCCATAGTCTCACCACTGCTATCAAACCCAGCCGATCAGTCCATTCCCCCCGAGATTACTGGGAACATAGACCTTAGAAAGTAACTCCCTGTTCCTCATAAGACTCAGATATTTCTAGCAGGTGGTTCAAACACAGTTTAATTCTTCCGTATTTTGTAGGCACACATAACATACAAGTACAAATCTTAAGCTAAAGCTACGCCTCCAGACAGTCACCACTACTGTTTGTTTTTCCACAATAATTAACAGACACACATGTTTAATCTGCAACATAGTTTCATAATTTTCTGCAAGCCTAAACACTTATTCTCCCCATCCACGTGAGACCAGGATGTCTCCTGAAAGGAACACAGTAGACAACTCGTCTGTCGATAGCTCCTCTTATCATTTGTTTCCCCACTGCACCCTGCTTACATAACGTTAAAAAAAGAACAAAACGGTCCAGTCTGAAATTCTGACTAAAACCTACACATATCTACATCATCATCTTATCACCATAATTTTAATCTCATCAATTAAGTTTATTATCTAATCAAATCATTACAATTATATGGTTTCATGGAATTATTACATCATTATCTTTCAACAATCTTAAATTATTTTTATCAGTCGTGTCTCCGTGGGGGTTGGATTAAAAACAAGCAAATAGAACACAATCACTGTCTCACAATTTTCTTCAAAAAAATGACCTTCTAGTTGACAAATTAAATGTCTTCTAAAAAAAGACCAACCGTGCAAGATAACATCACACCAAAAGAAAAGAGCAACATCACTTTAAAGACGGTATAAGAAATACCATCCTTGAACAAAACATCGACACATAAGAAAGTAGTACAAACCCTGAGGCTTCTGAAGCGGCGGGCAATTGCCCTTGAAAATCCCATCCAGCTGATATGGGCATGCATCTCCTTGAGGCAGTCAGGACCTGCCTTGGGACGACCCAGAGCAGAGCGGAGAGCTGGCGCAATCCGGACGGAGATAATATCTAGTTTGTGACAGGTAATGTATGTCCCAGAGTTGGAGTATATAGTAGAATTTTTTATTAGTTTGTGAGATAAAGAAGCAACTGTTCTGTGTTTTCTGAAACCGAGGGAGTAGTCGATTATATTTACAATCCTAGCCTGATAAATCTGTTAAGAAATCCTCCTAGGGAATTATTCGCCCCCTCTGCATCTCCCTTGGTAGTTCCTTAGGGCAGGTTTCCCAAACCTCTACCTTGGGCCCAAGTCATTAATTACATAATTTAAACAATCACACAGCTGCTGGCAACAGCCATCGGTAAAAACAAAACTACAAACCAAATATGTGACACGAAAAATTAACAAAATAAAATGTTCTATAGTATACAGTGCATTCAAAAGTTATTCAGACTCCCTGACATTGTGACATACAGCCTTATTATAAAACGGCGCAGTCGATCTTCTTTTATTCACACAATATGTAAGGGTGCCGTAACTTGGTGCAAGAAGTCAGACGCAGAGAAACAGAACTGTTGTAATAACCGGAGCAGATTTAATATACAAACCACCGCACCAGAATTAGGCAACGTTAATGGGTACAAAACCCGTCGCGCACCACCCCCCCCCCCCCCCCCCCCCCCCCCCCCCCCCCCCCCCCCCCCCCCCCCCCCCCCCCCCCCCCCCCCCCCCCCCCCCCCCCCCCCCCCCCCCCCCAACCCCCCCCCCTGACCCGAACACATGTGCACAAACACTTACAACAAAACAATTCCACACAAAGACATGGGGGAAAACAGAAGTTTAAATATAACAAGACACGTAATGAAGGGAATGAAAACCAGTGTGTGTGGGAACAAAAAAAAACAAAGACAAAACAAATGGAAAATGTGAAAAAATGCTGGATCCGGCGGATGGCGGATGGCTAGCAAGACCGGTACATCACACGGTCGACCCTGCCGAACAGCCGAACAAGGAGACATCGTATAGGCTTACTCTGCGGGGTTTCGGCATTCACGAAAACTGACGGCTACAACGGTGTAATCTGAAATAAAGGAGAGGTTGTAATCTGAATAAAGGGCAGAGGTTGTAATCTGTATAAAGGAAAGAGTGTAATCAAAAAGGTAGAGTGTAATCTGAATAAAGGAGAGGTTGTAATCTGAATAAAGGGTAAAGGTTTAATGTCTGATAATAAGTGCAAGAGTTGTAATCTGAATAAAGGTGAGAGGTTGTAATCTGAATAAAGGGAGGTTGTAATCTGTATAAAGGAAGAGTTATAATCTGAATAAAGGTAGAGGTTGTAATCTGAATAAAGGGAGAGGTTGTAATCTGAATAAGAAGGAGAGGTTTAATCTGATAAAGGTGAGAGGTTGTAATCCTGAATAAAGGGAGAGGTTGTAATCTGGATAAAGGCGAAGGTATTAATCTGAATAAAGGGAGGTTTTAATCTGAAATAAAGGGAGAGTTCTGTAATCTGAATAAAGGGAGAGTCTGTAATCTGAATAAAGGAGAGGTTGTAATCTAAGAAGGTTTAATCGATTAAATGGAGAGTTTAATCGAATAAGCATGGAGTCTAAAGGAGAGTTTCTGAAAGGGAGTTTCTGAATAAAGGAGAGGGATGAATAAGGAGAATGTATCCTGACATAGGAGGCTTAACTATATCATAATATAAATAGACCGCCGTTTTAATTTTGTCTGCTGTCTTCCATAATAAAATGAATATTCTTTTCTCATATAATTTAAAAAATCGTTAGCTAGTGTAGAAGACCTAAGACAAATAGGTTAAACTGGGATATGACTAAAGAGTTAATCAGGGTAACTGGATATGAACTAAAGAGTTATACGCGGTAAACTGGGATACTGACTAAATAAAGAGGTAAACTGGGATATGACTAAAGAGTTAACTCAGGGATAACGGATGAAGATAGAGAGTTAATCAGGGTAAACGGGATATGACTAAAGATCGTAATTCAGGATATAGAGAGCTGGGATATGACTAAAGAGTTAATCAGGGAAACTGGATATGACTAAAGAGTTAACAGGTAAACTGGGATATGACTAAAGATTAATCACGGGTACAACTGGAGTAATGGACTAAAGAGTTAATCAGAGGTAAACTGGGACTATGACTAAAGAGTTAATCAGGTAAACTGCGATATGACTAAAGAGTTAATCAGGGTAAACTGGGATATGACTAAAGAGTTAATCAGGGTAAACTGGGATATGACTAAAGAGTTAATCAGGGTAAACCGGGATATGACTAAAGAGTTAATCAGGGTAAACTGGGATATGACTAAAGAGTTAACCAGGGTAAACTGGGATATGACTAAAGAGTTAATCAGGGTAAACTGGGATATGACTAAAGAATTAATCAGGGTAAACTGGGATATGACTAAAGAATTAATCAGGGTAAACTGGGATATGACTAAAGAGTTAATCAGGGTAATTTTTCCACAAATAGACAGGTATTTTCCTTACCATGGTAGCAAGCTCTTATCTATTTTTGCTAACTTTCTATTAAAATGTATTGGAGTGTGTCACGTTTCAGGTAAGACCCAAATGCCGACTGTGTCGAAGTAACAATGTTTATTGTAACAACAGGGGCAGGTAAACGACAGGTCAAGACAGGCAGGGGTCGATAATCCAAAGTAGAGGTTAAGGCAGGCAGGGATCTGTCACGCCCAGACCTTAGAGATCCTTTTTATGTCTCTATTTGGTTTGGTCAGGGTGTGATTTGGGGTGGGTATTCTATGTTCTTTAGTTCTAGTATTTGTATTTCTATGTTTTGGCCGGGTAGGGTTCTCAATCAGGGACAGCTGTCTATCGTTGTCTCTGATTGGGAACCATACTTAGGTAGCCTTTTTCCCTCCTTTCTTTGTGGGAAGTTAACTTTGTTTGTGGCACATAGCCCTTTAGCTTCACGGTTGTTTTGGATTGATTATTGTTTTTGTCAGCGTCATAATAAATAAAGGATTATGTACGCTCACAACGCTGCACCTTGGTCTACTTCTGTTGACGGCCGTGACCGGGTCGATAATCCAGAGGAGGAAAAGCAGGAGCTGAGACAAAATGCTGGTTGACTTGACAAACCAGACGAACTGGCACAGACAGACAGAAAACACAGGTATAAATACACAGGGGATAGGTGGAGAAGATGGGCGACACCTGGAGGGGGGTGGAGACAAGCACAAGGACAGGTGAAACAGATCAGGGCGTGACACTTGTACCAGACCATCAGACTGTTGAACAGCTTCTATTACCATCAGACTGTTGAACAGCTTCTATTACCATCAGACTGTTGAACAGCTTCTATTACCATCAGACTGTTGAACAGCTTCTATCACCATCAGACTGTTGAACAGCTTCTATTACCATCAGACTCTGATTCAACAAGTTCTGATCAGGGAGGACTTTTCATAGAATGCTGTTCAACAGGCTGATTTTTGAATTACCTATGCAGTAAAAGTCTGCAAGCTGTGAAAGCTATCCTTTCAAATATCAACCAAGTGCTGCCTGACTGTTGAGAACAGCATGGTGATAAGTCGTAAGATCTTGTTCAATCCAATCCAGCTCTTGCCAGGAATTGGGTAATTAGTAATCAAGGACGAAGCTCTTGTGCTTTTCAAACATTACCGTCTCGTGGTATGGTCTAAGAACTAGAAGAGCTGATTCACAGCTTAGTTTTCTGATAGGTAATAGAATGATTCAACTTGCAACAGCTTAATCGTATCACCATCAGACCTGTTTCGAAAGCCCTTCATTTTCATCTACGATTTCAGTGCCTCGCTTGAAACAGCTTTTCGATTGGTTAACTTTCAGAACAGCTTGGATATCCTCACCCGCAAGAGTCCTGTGTTGTGATGTGATGGACAGGGTGCATTCTGTATCACCATCAGACTGTTTGAACAGCTTTCTATTCACCATCAACTGTTGAACAGCTTCTATCACCATCAGACTGTTGAAACTAGCTCTAGTCACCCATCAGACTGTTGAACAGCTTCTATACCAATCAGACCTGTTAAAGCTATCTATCACCATCAGACTGTTTGAACAGCTATCTAATCACCATCAGACTGTTGAACAGCTTCTATACCATCAACTGTTGAACAGCTTCTATCACCATCAGACTGTTGAACAGCTTCTCTTACCATCAGACTGTTTGAACAGGCTTCTATCACCATCAGACGTATTACAGCTTCTATTACCATCAGGACTTGTTGAACCAGCTTCTTCAACCATCAGACTGTTGAACAGCTTTTTCTATCACCATTCAGACTGCTTGAACAGGCTCTATTACACCATCAGGACTGTTGAACAGCTTCTATTACCATCAGACTGTTGAACACGCTTCTATTCCATTCAGACTGTGAACAGCTTCTATTCACCAATCAGACTGTTAAACAGCTTCTATACCATCAGGGACTGTTGAACAGCTTCTATCACCATTCAGACTGTTGAAACAGCTTCTATTTACCATCAGACTGTGAACAGCTTCTAATACCATCAGACTAGTTGAACAGCTTTCATGATTACCATCAGACTCACGAATTTTGAAACAGCTTCTATTACCATCAGACTGTTGAACAGCTTCTATTCACCATCAGACTGATTGAACAGCTTTTCTATTACCATCAGGACTGTTGAACAGCTTCATATCACCACCAGACTGTTGAACAGCTTCTATACCATCAGGACTGTTTAACAGCTTCTATACCATCAGACTGTTGAACAGCTTCTATTACCATCAGACTGTTGAAGCTTTAACCATCAGACTGCTTGAACAGCTCTATCACCATCAGACTGTTGAACAGCTTCTATACCATCAGACTGTTGAACAGCTTCTATTAACCATCAGCGATGATGAACAGCTTTCTATTATCCATCAGACTGTTGAACAGCTTCATCAAGTTACCATCAGGACTGTTGAACAGCTTCTATTACCATCAGGACTGTTGAACAGCTTCCTATATACCATCAGACTGTTGAACAGCTTCTATATACCATCAGACTGCTTTGAACGCTTCTATACCATCAGACTGATTGAACAGCTTCTATTACCATCAGACTGTTGAACAGCTTCTAATCACCATCAGACTGTTGAACAGCTTATATTACCATCAGACTGCTTGAACAGCTTCTATTACCATCAGACTGTTTGACAGTTCTATCACCATCAGACTGTTGGGAACAGCTTCTATTTACCATCAGACTGTTGAACAGCTTCATTACCATCAGACTGTTGAACAGCTTCTATTACCATCAGACTGTTGAACAGCTTCATTACCATCAGACTGTTGAACAGCTTCTATTACCATCAGACTGTTGAACAGCTTCTATAACCATCAGACTGTTGAACAGCTTCTTCTACCATCAGACTGTTGAACAGCTTCTATTACCATCAAGACTGGGTTTGAACAGCTTCTATCACCATCAGACTGTTGACAGCTTCTATTACCATCAGACTGTTGAACAGCTTCTATTACCATCAGACTTGATGAAGCTTAACTCAAGCTTGAACAGCTTCTAGTACCATCAACTGCTTGAAACAGCTTCTATCACCATCAGACTGTTGAACAGCTTCTATCACCATCAGGACTGTTGAACAGCTTACTCATTACCATCAGACTGTTAAACAGCTTCTATCACCATCAGACTTGTTGAACAGCTTCTATCACCATCAGACTCTTGGAACAGCACTTCTATTACCATCAGACTGTTGAACAGCTCTATACCATTCAGACTGTTGACAGCTTTCATTACCATTCAGACTGGTTGAACAGCTTCATATCACCATCAGACTGTTGAACAGCTTCTATCACCATCAGACTGTTGAACAGCTCATACTGATGTTACCATCAGGACTGTTGAACAGCTTCTATTACCATCAGACTGTTGACAAACAGCTTCTATCACCATCAGACTGTTGAACAGCTTCTAATCACCATTCAGACTGTTGAACAGCTTCTATCACCATCAGACTGTTGAACAGCTCTTATTACCAATCAGACTGATTGAACATCTTATACGTATCACATCAGACTGTTGAACAAGCTTCTAGATACATCAGACTGTTGAACAGCTTCTATACACGCATCAGGACTGTTGAACAAGCTTCTATTACCATCAGACTGTTGAACAGCTTCTATCACCATCAGACTCGGTGAACAGCTTCTATACACCACTTCAGACTGTTGAAACAGCTTCTATACCAATCAGACTGTTTGAACAGCTTCTAATTACCATCAGCTGTTGAACAGCTTCTAATCCACCATCAGACTGTTGAAACAGCTTCTATCACCATCAGACTGTTTGATCAGCTTCATATTACTCATACAGACTGTTGAACAGCTTCTATTACCATCAGATGTTGAACACAGACTTGTTCTATCACCATCAGGACTGCTTGAACAGCTTTCTATTACACATCAGAACTGTGAACCGCTTCTATTACCAGTCAGACTGTTGAACAGCTTTCTATTACCAGACACAGACTGTTTTAACAGCTTCTATTCACCAATCAGACTGTGAACAGACTTCTATAACCA
>NW_019944268.1:13278-21781 GCF_002910315.2 Salvelinus sp. IW2-2015 | reverse complement strand
ACCATCAGACTGTTGAACAGCTTCTATCACCATCAGACTGTTGAACAGCTTCTATCACCATCAGACTGTTGAACAGCTTCTATCACCATCAGACTGTTGAACAGCTTCTATCACATCAGACTGTTGAACAGCTTCTATCACCATCAGACTGTTGAACAGCCATCACTAGCCATCTAGCAGGTGATGCAGACTTACTCACACAAGCCATCACACACATACACACCTCATACCCATGTTATAGGGACTATAAGCCACTGGACACTCCTCTTTTCACACTGTATATTTAAATACTGTATTATTGACATTCTAATGCTTCTACTGCTATACAGAGTATTTTAGTTCCACTTGTTTGGACACACCGCATATTGATTTATATTGATATTCTAATATACACTATCACCTGCCGTACATGTGTCCTTCTCTGTATATCTTCTGTGAATTCATCTGCTGTAGATACGTATATAGATTGAAATCTGGATTACTGTTACAGTGCTTTTTGGGTTGTTCATTTGGATTACTGTTACAGTACTATTTCAAATCAAATCTTACATCAGCTGATCTCTCAAAGTGCTGTACAGAAACCCAGCCTAAAACCCCCAAACAGCAAGCAATGCAGGTGTAGAAGCACGGTGGCTAGGAAAAACTCCCTAGAAAGGCCAAAACCTAGGAAGAAACCTAGAAAGGAACCAGGCTATGAGGGGTGGCCAGTCCTCTTCTGGTTGTGCCGGGGGGAGATTATAACAGAACATGGCCAAGATGTTCAAATGTTCATAGGTGACCAGCAGGGTCAAATAATAATTTGGGTTGTTCATTTGGATCACTGTTACAGTACTATTTGGGTTGTTCATTGGGTTACTGTTACAGTACTATTTGGTTTGTTCATTAGATCACTGTTACAGTACTATTTGGGTTGTTCATTTGGATCACTGTTACAGTACTATTTGGGTTTGTTCATTAGGTTACTGTTACAGTACTATTTGGGTTGTTCATTAGGTTACTGTTACAGTACTATTTGGGATTGTTCATTAGATTACTGTTACAGTACTATTTGGGTTGTTCATTTGGATCACTGTTACAGTACTATTTGGGTTTGTTCATTAGATTACTGTTACAGTACTATTTGGGATTGTTAATTAGATTATTTTCTACTATTCTTCTTTTGTATTTTTTTTTTGTATTATAAATATATATATTTTTAAATTAATTTGATTTGTACTTTGCGGAGGGGGGTGGTAACGGAAGGGAGGCGTGGGGGGAGGGGGGTGTGATGAAGCAGAGAATGGGGGGTGGAACGGAGGGATGAGTGGGGGAGGGAGGTGGATACGGAGGAGGTGGGGTGGGAGGTGGAGGCGAGGCGATGAGGGAGGTGGTACTGGGAGGGAGGGTGGTTGGAATAGCAGGAGGTGTGGATGGAGGGAGGTGGAAACGGAGGAGGTGGCGAGACGGCGAAGGGGAGGCAATGGGATGGGGAGGGGGGTGGAAACGGGAGGAGGTGGTGGAAGCGGAGGGAGGGTGGACGGGCGGAGGGAGGTGAGGTGGAGGGAGGTGGAACGGGGAGGGGGTGGGGGAGGGGGGTGGAACGGAGGGAGGTGGGGAGGGGGTGGAAGGGGCAGGGTGAACGGAGGGGATCGGAACGGAGGGAGGGTGGGGGGAGGGGGGTGGAACGGAGGGAGGTGGGAAGGGGGAGGGTGGAAGGAGGGGGTGGGGAGGAGGTGGAGAGCGGATGGGAGGTGGGGGAGGGGTGGAGAAGCGGAGGGAGGTGGGCGGAGGGGGTGATGGAACGGAGCGTGAGGTGGGGGAGGGGGGTGGATCGGAGGGAGGTGCGGGGAGGGGGGTGGAAGCGGAGGGAGGTGGAGACGGAGGGGGATTGGAACGGAGGGAGGTGGGGGAGGGGGGTGGAACGGAGGGAGGTGGAGAGGAGGGGGAATGAACGGAGGGAGGGTGGGGGAGGGAGGTGGAACGGGGGAGGTGGGGGAGGGAGGTGGAACGGAGGGAGGTGGAACGGAGGGAGGTGGGGGAGGAAGATGGAACGGAGGGAGGTGGGGGAGGGAGGTGGATACGAGGGAGGTGGACGACGGAGGGAGGTGGGGGGAGGAGATGGAACGGAGGTGGAGGGGAGGGTGGGGAGGGGGGTGGGAATACGGGAGGGAGGTGGAACGGTAGGGGGAATGAACGGGAGGGAAGGTGGAACGGAGGGAGGTGGTGGAGGGAGAGTGAACGGAGGGAGGTGGAACGAAGGAAGGGGGGTGGGGGAGGGGAGGAATGGAAACGGAGCGGAGGTGAACGGAGGGAGGTGGGAACGGAGGGAGGTGGGGGAGGGGAGAATGGAACGGGAGGGAGGTGGGGAGGGAGGTGGAACGGAGGGAGGTGGGGAAGATGCGCGAGGGAGGTGGGGGAGGGAGGTGGAAGGACGGAGGGAGGGATGGAAACGGAGGGGGGTGGGAAGCGGAGGGAGGGAAGCGGAGGGAGGGTGGGAGGGAGATGGACGGAGGAGTGGGGGAGGGAGGTGGAACGGAGGAGGTGGGGGGGGAGCTGGAAACGGAGGGGGTTGGACGGGAGGGAGGTGGAACGGAGGGGAAGGGGGGTGGGAGGAGTACGGAGGGTAGGTGGAGGGAGGGAGGCTGGACGGAGGAGGGTGTGAGAGTGGAACGGAGGGAGGTGGGGGAGGGAGGTGGAACAGGGAAACGGAAGGTCGGAGGGAGGTGGGGGAGAGTGGGAAGGGAGTGGAGGGAGGGGAAGGGGGGAGGTTGGGACAGGGAGGTGTGCGGGAGAGGGGGTGAGGGACACGGAGGGCAGGTCTTGTAGTCTGGGGTTTTAAACACGTGTAGTCTTGTATGTCTGGGGTTAAAAGTGCTGTCTTTGTGCTGGGTTTAACAAGTGCGGTCTGGTGTAGTCTGGGGTTAGACAGTGCAGTCTTTGTGTCTGGGGTTTGACTAGTGTAGTCTTGTGTAGTTCATGGGGTTTGAAAAGCAGGTTTTACAGTGCAGTCTGTGTTTAGTCTGGGGTTTTAACAGGTTAGTCCTTGTAGTCTGGGGTTTAACAGTGCAGTTCTTGTAGTGCTGGGTTGACCAGCGTAGTCTTGTAGTAGTCTGGGGGTTTAAACAGGTTTACAGTGCTAGATCTTGTTGGTCTGGGAGTTGAACAGTGCAGTCTTGTAGTCGTGGGGGTTTGACAGTGTAGTCTTGTAGTCTGGGGTTTAACAGGTTTAACAGTGCAGTCTTGTAGTCCTGGGTTACAGTGCAGTCTTGTAGTCTGGGGTTAACAGTGCAGTCTTTGAGTCTGGGGTTTAAAGCAGTTGCAGTCTTGTAGTCTGGGGTTTTAACAGTGCAGTCTTGTAGTTGCTGGGGTTTAACAGTTTGCAGTCTTGTGTAGTCTGGGGTTTAACAGTGCAGTTTGGTAGTCTGGGGTTTAAACAGTGGTAGTCTTGTAGTCTGGGTTTAACAGGTGCAGTCTTGTTAGTCTGGGGTTTAACAGTGACAGACGCATGTGGTAGTCTGCTGGGGTTTAACAGTGCAGACTTGGTACGTCTGGGGTTTAACAGTGTAGTCTTTGTAGTCTGGGGTTTAAGGCAGGTTTAAACAGTGCAGTCTTGTTAGTCTGGGGTTTAACAGTGTAGTCTTGTAGGTCTGGGGTTTAAACAGGAGTGCAGTCTTTGTAGTCCTGGGGTTAACAGTGCAGTCTTGTAGTCTGGGGTTTAACACAGTGTATCCTTGTAGTCTGGGGTTTAACATGGTTAAAACAGTGCGTCTTGTCAGTCTGGGGTTTTAACAGTGCAGTCTTGTAGTCTGGGGTTGTAACAGTGTAGCTGCTTGTAGTCTGGGGTTTAACAGTGCAGTTCTTGTAGTCGGGGATTTGAAAGGGAAGATGGAATAAGATACAGGACAACCCTTGACTCTGTTGGTGTTTAAAACACTGTAACTGATCGCATATGGAGGAGGCTGGTTAGATTACCCCGCGGGACCTGATGAGCAAGCACCATGTTCGAAATTAACAATACTTTCCATTTTCCCATTGTAGCGCAGTTGGGGTTGATGACATAGGGTTGGGTGCCAGTCCTTCTTTTAGATGTCTGCTGGCTACAAGCCAATTATCATGACAGAGCCACGGCTGTATGAGAGAGGGAGACAAGTGTTGTTTGTGTCGGTGAGTATAATTTGTTTTGGTGCTGGTCCGGTGAACATAAGATGTGGCTTTCGGTGTGAGGAGAATGAGCTTGTCAAGTCATTTGCAGGCCTGGTTGATGTGTAGATGGCTCTTTTCCACCAGAGAATACCTAACCCGTGCGACGGTGTGGGCAGGAGTTCTGATCAGGGCGGCATTCAGTTGCCTTTCAAATGTGCAGGGGAGAATCCACAACGTCAATATACTCTATTCCGGGTTTGTAAAAGGCTAATCGTGCCGAAGCGATATAGAGGAATACGATTTTCCACGACCTCGCGCCCCCACTGATCTCCCCCGCCTCGTTGGCGCTCCTCATGCTTCCGTTATTGGAGAGTCAAAGACCGACACAACCATCTCCTGAGACTCCCTCTCTCCTTCTCTCCTTCTCATCTCCTCATTCCGCGTCCTTCCTCTCTTCCTGCTCGCCTCCACTTTCTTCTGCTCCCATCTTCCCAAGAAGAACCAGCAAATTCCTCCTTCCCTTCCTTTCTGTCTCGGCCTCTTCATACCAGACCATTTCCGTGCCGAAGATCTCTCCTTGCCCCCGGTCGCTGTTGTGCTGTGGCTTTTTTCGTGCTGAGGGTTGTCAGGGTCTCCCTTCCCTCCTTCGGTCCGACGGGTCACTACTCTCCCGTCAGGGAACGCCGCTGATGACTGGCGGATTTCCGAGCTACTCCCTACAGAGCGGCCGGACAGACGGAGTCAAAGAGTGATTTACTTTCCCTTCCTTCTCTATCTCGTCCCGCTCCCCCGTAATAGATGCGATATCTACCTAGTGATTCCTTTACGTCTTTCTGTCCCCGTCTGTCCCTCCCTCCCTCCCTCCTCCCGTTCAATGGAATTCCTCTTTCTGCTCATGACGACGCGCTGTCGGATTGTCTCTGTCCCGGATCTCTCTGTCCCGGATCTCTCTGCCCTGGATGTCTCTGGCCCGAATCTCTCTGTCCCTGATGTCTCTGTCCCAGACCTCTCTGTCCTGGTTCTCTCTGTCCACAGTTTCTAAACTTCAGGGACTGTTGTGAACACAGTTTCTAAACTTCAGGGACTGTTGTGAACACAGTTGCTTTAGAAAAAAGTGATGTAATATATATTATATATATACACTACCAGTCAAAAGTTTGGACACACCTACTCATTCAAGGGTTTTTCTTTATTTTTTACTATTTTCTACATTGTAGAATAATAGTGAAGACATAAAAACTATTAAATAATACCAATGGAATTATGTAGTAACCTGCCAAGAGTGTGCAAATCTGTCATAAAGGCAATGGGTGGCTACTTTGAAGAATCTCTTACAAAGTAGAAAATAGTAAAAATAAAGAAAAACCCTTGAATGAGTAGGTGTGTCCAAACTTTTGACTGGTACTGTTTGTCTTGTGCTGTGTGTCTCAAACCAAAACCTGGGCCCATATCCACAGAGCCTCGGAGTAGGAGTATTCCCTCTAGGATCATGAAAAACCAGTTTGGGCGGCGTTCGGCAGTCGACGTCACCGGTTTTTCTAGTCACCGCCCGATCTACGTTTCGTTTTCGATTTGTCTTGTCTTCATTAGTACACACCTGGTTTCCATTCCATAGTCATTGTTCCTTATTGAACTCTCTGGTTTCCCCTCTTGGTTTTGTGCGTGTTTGTTATCGTCAAGTTGTCTCGTTTTGTGACCTGGTTTATTTTGTCTCCTTCATGGAATATTGTTTTTGAGGAAAGTAACGGTTATTACTCATCTCCCTGCGCATGACTCCGCCGTACCCGAATCACCTAGACTTCTGACACACTCCTACTTTGAGATGATTTGTGGATACGGCCCCTGGTCCTGAGGTGGGCTGTGATACGGTCCCTGGTCCTGAGGTGGGCTGTGATACGGTCCCTGGTCCTGAGGTGGGCTGTGATACGGCCCCTGATGTTGAGGTGGGCTGTGATACGGCCCCTGGTCCTGAGGTGGGCTGTGATACGGTCCCTGGTCCTGAGGTGGGCTGTGATACGGCCCCTAGTCCTGAGGTGTGGTGGTTGATACGGTCCCTGGTCCTGAGGTGGGCTGTGATACGGGCCCTGGTCCTGTGGTGGGCTGTGATACGGCCCCTGGTCCTGTGGTGGGCTGTGATACGGTCCCGTGGTGTTGAGGTGGGCTGTGGATACGGTTCCTGGTCCTGAGGTGGGCTGTGATACGGTCCCTGGTCCTGAGGTGGGCTGTGATACGGTCCCTGGTCCTGAGTGGGGCTGTGATGCGGTCCCTGGTCCTGAGGTGGGCTGTGATACGGTCCCTAGGTCCTGAGGTGGGCTGTGATACGGCCCCTGGTCCTGAGGTGGGCTGTGATATGGTCCCTGGTCTGATGTGGGCTGTGATACGGTCCCTGGTCCTGAGGTGGGCTGTGATGCGGTCCCTGGTCTTGATGTGGGCTGTGATGACGGTCCCTGGTCCTGAGGTGGGCTGTGATACGGTCCCTGGTCTTGAGGTGGGCTGTGATACGGTCCCTGGTCCTGAGGTGGGCTGTGATGCGGTCCCTGGTCTTGAGGTGGGCTGTGATACGGTCCCTGGTCCTGAGGTGGGCTGTGATACGGTCCCTGGTCCTGAGGTGGCTTGTGATACGGGTCCCTGGTCCTGGGTGGGCTGTGATACGGTCCCTGTGTATTTGAGTTTGTGTCTGTGTGTGTGTTGATGATGTGTGGCATGATGTGTTGGGAGCAATATCACACACACACACACACACCCTTGTCTGAGTGTAATTATGGCAGACGCCTGAAATGTCAGTTTGGCAAACAGAGAATCGCTCCTGTAAATAATTGAACAGCCCTTTAGTTCTCACAAACACAAACACACGCACACACACACGCCACACACCATGTATATAGCGTCTAACAAATAATTAACAATGTGGTTCATTTGCACCTTGTTAACATGCTAAGCAAAGTGATGATAGCAAAAACATAGTTTGTTTCTTTCTTTTAATAGCTGTTGTTCATTGTTAAAAACCTCTTAAGGATCGCCACTTTTTAAAAATTGTACCAAGCACATTCTTGGTACCATTTGAAAGAAAACACTTTGAAGTTTGTGGAATTGTTAAATGAAGTAGGAGATTATAACACATTAGATGTGGTAAAAGATAATAAAGAAAAAAACTACATAAAAAAAGTACCATCTTTAAAATGCAACATAAAGGCCATAATGTATTATTCCAGCCAAGGTGCGATTTAGATTTTGGCCACTAGATGGCAGCAGTGTATGTGCACCGTTTTAGACTGATCCAATGAACCATTGCATTTCTATTCAAAATGTTGTATCAAGACTGCCCAAATATGCTAATTTGTTTATTAATAACTTTTCATGTTCAAAATGTGCACTCTCCTCAAACAATAGCTGGTATTCTTTCACTGTAATAGCTACCGTAAATTGGACAGTGCAGTTAGATTAACAAGAATTTAAGCTTTCTGCCAATATCAGATATGTCTATTGTCTGGAAATGTTCTTGTTACTTACATCCTCATGCTAATCGCATTAGCCTACGTTAGCTCAACCGTCCCGTGGGGGACCCAATGATCCTGAAGAAGTTTTTAACTTCGTTCTAATTAAGTCTAAATGGATTTGTTCAGCAGAGGTTTTTATATGGAACACGCCAAGATTACTGGGACACTTAATCAGAAACTTAACATTGATGAGAGAGAGGGCTGGTTATAATGGATCGTGTATATGATCAGGGTGGTTATAATGGATCCAGGCTGGTTATAATGACGGCTGGTTATAATGGATCCAGGGTTGGTTATAATGGTCCAGGGCTGGTTATAATGGATCCAGGCTGGTTATAATGGATCCAGGGCTGGTTATAATGGATCCAGGCTGGTTATAATGGATCCAGGGCTGGTTATAATGGATCCAGGGCTGGTTATAATGGATCCAGGGGTTGGTTATAATGGCAAAGGGCTGGTTATATGGATCCAGGGCTGTTACAATGGAATCCAGGGCTGGTTATAATGGATCCAGGGTTGGTTATAAAAAGGATCCAGGGCTTGTTAATAATGATTCCAGGGCTGGTTCCAATGGATCCAGGGCTGTTATAATGGATCCAGGGCTGGTTACACTGGATCCAGGGCTACTTATAATGGGATCCAGGGCTGGTTATAATGGATCCAGGGCTGGTTATAATGGATCCAGGGCTGTTATAATGATCCAGGGCTGGTTATAATGAATCCAGGGCTGGTTATAATGAATCCAGGGCTGGTTATAAAGGGTCCAGGGCTGGTTATAATGGATCCAGGGCTGGTTATAATGGATCCAGGGCTGGTTCATAATGAATCCAGGGCTGGTTATAATGGATCCAGGGCTGGTTATAAATGGGGAGAGGAGGAGATTG
>NW_019944268.1:8278-10778 GCF_002910315.2 Salvelinus sp. IW2-2015 | reverse complement strand
TTAATAAACCAAAAGTGAAGGGCAGGGCAGCTCTCTTCCTCTCTGCTCCCCTTACACCGCCCCCCTATTTGTCCTCCCATCTCCCATCTCTCCTCCCCACCATAACCCCTTCCCCTTCACTACACAATTCTTCGAAAAAAGGGTTTCCAAATGGGTTCTTTGACTGTCCCACTAGAAACTGTTTTTCGGTTCCAGGTAGAACCCTTTTTGGTTCCATGTAGAAGTGCCTCTGTGCGGGAAAGGGTTTCAACAATGCAATCCAAAGGTTCTCCTGTACTCTCCCCTCCCTCCTAATACTACAAGCTCTCCCCTCTCTCCTTCACTCTCCTCTCTCGTCCTTCAACTCTCTCTCTCTTCTCTCTCCTTACGTCTCCGCCTCTCTCTCCTTTCCACCTCTCCCTCTCTCTCCTTCTACCTCGTCCCTCTCTCCTTCCTTCTCCCTCTCTCTCCTTCATCCTCCCTCTCTCTCTCCTTCAATTCCTCCCTCTCTCTCCTACATCACACTCTCCCTCTCCCTTCACTCTCCTCACTCTCTCCTGTCACTCTCCACTCTCTCGTCTTCACTCTCTCTCTTCTCCTTCACTTGCTCCCTACCTCTCGCTTCCACTCTCGCTCTCTCTCCTTCACTCTCGCCCCTCATCTCCTTCACTCTCCCTCTCTCTCCTTCACGCTCCCCCTCTCTCCTTCACTCTCCGCTCTCTCTCCTTCACGTCTCCCTCTTCTCTTCACTCTCCCTCTCTCTCACTCTTCCCTCTCTCTAACTACAACTCTCCCTCTTCTCCTTCACTCTCCCTCCTCTCTCCTTACATCCCCCTCTCTCTCCTTCATCCCCCCCTCTCCTCCTTTTCATCTCCCTCTCTCCTCGCTTCAACTCTCCCTCTCTCTAACTAACAATCTCCTCTCTCTCCTTCACTCTCCCTCTCTCATCGCTTCAACTCCCCCTTCTCCTTCCTTCACTCCAGCCCCTCTCTCTTCACATCCCCCTCTCTCCTCCTTTCACTCTCCCTCTGCTCTACTACAACTCTCCCCTCTCTCTCCTTCCAACTCTCCCCTCTCTCTCCTTCACTCTCCCTCTCTGCTTCCTTCACGCCCTCCTCTCTCCTACTGCTTCTGCTCTCTGTCTTTTGCCCCCAGTTTGAATAACCATGGTAATGGCTTAGTGATTGCAGGCTTTGTGCAGACTGTAGGCTCTGGCACCTGGAGTTCAGAGGGAATACAACTATAACACAAGTCTGACACACTTACACACACACACACACCACACACATTGTCACACACACCAACACACATACAGCACATCACACACACCCACACAACACACACAGACACACACACACCACAACAGAACACACACACCAGCACACACAAACACACACACACACACACAACAACACACACACACACACCACCACACAACACACACACAACACACCAGAGTAGCATTTGTAGCTGAAGAGTCAACACAAGTGTGACTGAATGGATCATTTCACGTGTGTCCTTAGGGCTGGGTGTCTGTGTGGTGCAACAAAAACATGTGTGTGTGTTGTGTGTGTGTGTGGTGTGTGTGTGTGTGTGTGTGTGTGTGTGTGTGTGTGTGTGTGTTGTTTGTGTGTGTGTGTGTGTGTGTGTGGTGTGTGTTGTGTGTTGTGTGGTGTGTGTGGTGTGTGTCAGACTTGTTAAGTGTAGTCACCCTCTGAACCTTCCAGGGCTCAGAGCCTACAGTCTGCACAAAGCTGCAATCACTAGCCCATTTACCATGTTATTCAAACTGGGGGGCAAGAAACACGAGAGAGAAGGAGTAGGAGAGAGGAGGGGGAGTGAAGGAGTAGAGAGGGAGAGTGAAGGAGAGAGAGGGAGAGTGAAGAGAGAGAGGGAGAAGTGTAGTAGAAGAGAGGGAGAGTGAAGGAGAGAGAGGGGGAGTGAAGGAGAGAGGGGGAGTGAAGGAGAGAGAGGGGGAGTGAAGGAGAGAGAGGGAGAGTGAAGGAGAGAGAGGGAGAGTGTAGTAGAGAGAGGGAGAGTGAAGAAGAGAGGGCGAGTGACCAGGAAGAGAGGGGGGGAGTGAAGGAGAAGAGAGGGGGATGGAAGGAGAGAGAGGGAGAGTGAAGGAGAGAGAGGGAGAGTGGGTAAGTAGAGAACGAGGGGAGTGGAGACGAGAGGGAGAGTGAAAAGGAGAGAGAGGGAGAGTGAAGGAAGAGCGAGGGATGAAGTGGGAACGGAGAGAGAGAGGGGGAGCGTGAACGGAGAGAAGAAAAAAACAAGGGGGAGGGGGGGGGGGGGGGGGAAAGAAGACAAACCTTGGGACAAAAAAATGAAAGGAAGAAGAGAGGAGGAGTGAGGAGAGAGAAGGGAGAGTGTGAAGGAGGAGGGAGGAGAGTGGACGAAACGAGAGAGAGGTAGTGAAGGGAGAGAGGAAGAGGAATGAAGGAGCGGACGAGGGAGAGTGAAGGAGAGAGGGATCACGCAGTGTAGGATAGAAGAGAAGGCGGAGAATTGAAGGAGA
>NW_019944268.1:0-8253 GCF_002910315.2 Salvelinus sp. IW2-2015 | reverse complement strand
CCCTTCACTCTCCCTCTCTGCTCCGTTCACCCCCTCCTCTCTCGCTACTGTCTTCTCTCTCTTGTCTTGCCCCCAGTTTGAATAACATGTAATGGCTAGTGATTGCCAGGCTTTGTGCAGACTGTAGGCTCTGAGCACTGAGTCGAGAATACACTATAACACAGTCGAACCCCCACACACACACACACACACCACACACACACACGAACACACACACACACCACACACCACACACACACAGACACACACCCCACAACACACACACACACACACACACACACACACACACACACACACCAAACACACACACACACACACACACACACACACACGCACAACACACACACCACACACACACCACACAACACACACACACCACAACCAACACACACACAGAGTAGCATTATGTAGCTGAAAGATCAACACAGTGTGACTACATGAATCATTCAGGTGTCCTTTAGCTGGGTGTTGTGTGTGCATGTGTGTGTGTTGTGTGTGTGTGTGTGTTGTGTGTGTGTGTGTGTGTGTGTTGTGTGTGTGTGTGTGTGTGTGTGTGTGTGTGTGTGTGTGTGTGTGTCCCGGGAAAGCACGCTCTCAGGGCCAGGCGACAACACAACTTGTTATCCAGCGTCTCAATCAATAATTTCACGATGGTTAGTATTGCAACCCTTGTATACATGCTAAGCTACAGCTACAGCTAACAGCTGCGTTTCTCACCTGCTTCCCCAGTTTCTTTTAATAGCTGCGCCTGGTTCCTCACTTCAGACTGCCAGGGGGGAGTTAGCGGAATAATCCTGACTTCCGTCTTTCCTCCTTCACTTCAGTCTAAATGGCTCAGCGAGGGTTTTATATGGAGCAGACAAGATTACTGGGGACGTTAAACTCAAGAAAGGCTTTTGAAAAAAAAAGCTTAAACATTTATCAGAGAGAAAGAGAGAGACGGGCAGAAACAACGACTAAGTTACAGAGGGAAATGATTTTGGATGGCGCAGGAGAGGAGGTGGTTGGGGTGGTGCGGGGGGAGATATCAACAAATTCTTCTATTCTCGGTTCTTCTGTGCCATGTGTTTATTTATTCTCACTTATTTGATTCTTTGGTCGGTGAGGGATTTGGGACTGCGTCGTGACATAGCTAGAGAAGAGGAGGAGGAAAAGCGAAGGGGGTTTCTGCTTTTGGCTGTTACTTTCTTCTGCATTGTGATCCACGCTGGTGGCTGCTGTTGAGTGGAGGCGAGTGTTGTGGTGGTGTCGGGGTTTGGTGGGGTCCGGTGTTCGTGTCGGGGAGTGGGTTTTAGATAGGATGGGGAGAACGAGTCGCGGTTGTTGGTGGGGTGGGTGTTGGTGTGGGCGAGTAGGGTGTGTGGTGTGCGTGTGTTGTGGTGTTGTGGTGTGTGTGTTTGGTGTTGGGTGTGTGAGTCGGTGTTGTGCGTGTTGTTGTGGATGCGGGTGTCGGTGTGTTGCTGGTAGTCGCGTGGTAGTGTGTTGTGGTGGGGTGTCGGGTGTGTTGTGTTGGGGAGTTGAGGTGTTGAGGTGTGTTGTTGAGGTGTTGAGGTGTGTTGTGGTGGGGTGTCGGTGTGTTGTGGTGGGGTGTCGCGTGTGTTGTGTTGGGGAGTTGAGGTGTTGAGGTGTGTTGTTGAGGTGTTGAGGTGTGTTGTGGTGTGGAGTCGAGTGTGTTCTTTATATCCCAAAAAGTCGATTTGAGTGATCCACTCGTTCAAATTGCAGAGAAAGGAATCCGAAAATCTACCCCTAAACTTTGTTTCAACAAGTTAAAATACGTTTTTATTTAATCCTCAGACACCCTAAAATGTAATCAAACTATAATATGTCTTACGGAAAGAAGTGTGTTCAAGAGGAAACCGATTTTAGCAGGTGCGTAATGTCTTCATGGCGCACGCAAATATGAATTTCCAAGACTGTGTCCTTCCACTAAAACTGATATTTCTTATTTGTTTTTGAAGTTACAAGCCTGAAACTTTGAACATAGACTGCTGACACCCTGTGGAAGCCAAAGGAATTGCATCCAAGGAGCTGCATTTATAAGAGGATGGTCTCTCAAAAAAAAGATTTCAGGTTGGTATTTATTTGGATTGTCTCCTACCATATCTATTGTGTTATATTCTCCTACATTATTTTAACATTTCTACAAACTTCAAAGTGTTTTCTTTCCAATGGTACCAATTATATACATATCCTGGCTTCAGGGCCTGAGCTACAGGCAGTTTACTTTGGGCACGTCATTCAGAGAGGAAGTGGAGAAAAAAGGGGCCTAGCCATAAGAAGTTTTAATTAACAGAGCCCCAGGACCAGCTTGCTTAGGGGACTCTTCTCCAGGTTCATCTCTCTGTAGGTGATAGCTTTGTTATGGAAGGTTTAAAACCTGTTTGGGTTTTAAACTTCTTGCTACTCAGGCCCAGATGCTAATATATGCATATTATTAGTAGTATTGGATAGAAAACACTCTGAAGTTTCTAAAACTGTTTGAATGATGTCTGTAAGTATAACATAACTCATATGGCAGGCGAAAACCTGATAAAAATCCAACCAGGAAGTGGGAAATCTGAGGTTTGTAGTTTTTCAACTCATTGCCTATCGAATATACAGTGTCTATGGGGTCATATTGCACTTCCTACGGCTTCCAATAGATGTCAATAGCCTTTAGAACCTTGTTTGAGGCTTCTACTGTGAAGTGGGGGCGAATGAGAGCTGATTGAGTAACAGGTCTACCAGAGTGACATGAGCTGACAACGCGCGTTCACGTGAGAGCGATCTGCGTTCCATTGCAATTCTAAAGACAAAGGAATTCTCCGGTTGGAACATTATTGAAGATTTATGTTAAAAACATACTAAAGATTGATTCTATACATCGTTTGACATGTTTCTACGGACTGTAACGGAACTTTTTGACTTTTCGTCTGGACCTAGTGATCGCGCGTCATGAATTTGGATTTGTGAACTCAATGCGTGAACAACAAGGAGGCATTTGGACATAAATTATGGACTTTATCGAACTAAACAAACATTTATTGTGGAACTGGGATTCCTGGGAGTGCATTCTGATGAAGATCYTCAAAGGTAAGTGAATATTTATAATGCTATTTGTGACTTCTGTTGACTCCACAACATGGCGGGTATATGTTTGGCTTGTTTTGGTCTCTGAGCGCAGTACTCAGATTATTGCATTGTTTGCTTTTTCCGTGAAGCTTTTTTGAAATTTGACAAAGGAGAAGTATATCTATAATTCTGTGAATAACACTTGTATCTTTTATCAAAGTTTATTATGAGTATTTCTGTAAATTGATGTGGCTCTGTGCAAATTCACGGGATGTTTTGGAGGCAAAGCCAAATGTAAACTGAGGTTTTTGGATATAAATATGAACTTGATCGAACAAAACATACATGTATTGTGTAACACGTTGTCCCGGGAGTGTCATCTGATGAAGAATATCAAAGGTTAGTGATTCATTTTATCTCTATTTCTGCTTTTTGTGACTTTTCTCTTTGCCTGGAAAATGGCTGTGTTTTTCTGTGACTAGTTGCTGACCTAACATAATGATATGTTCTGCTTTCGCCGAAAAGCCTTTTTGAAATCGGACACTGTGGTTGGATTAACGAGAAGTTTATCTTTAAAATGGTGTCTAATACTTGTATGTTTGAGAAATGTGAATTATGAGATTTCTGTTGTTTGAATTTCGCGCCCTGCAATTTCACTGGCTGATGGCGAGGATCCTCGCGAGCGGAACCCCGTTCCCAGACAGGTTAAGAATCGCTTCCTTTAAGGTGGTTGTAGAATTGAACGGCTCTTTTCTGGATTTTGATAATTAGCGGCTATTGGCTTAATTCTGCTCTGCGTGCATTATTTGGGTTTTATTTTTACAGTCTCAATTTGTTATTTGTCCCATTTTGTGAATTCTTGGTTGGTGAGCGGACCCCAGATCTCACAACCATAAAGAGCAATGATTTCTGAAACTGACTCAAGTATTTTTTGGTATGTTGAATTTTAAGTTCCCTTTGATGGCATAGAAGCCCTTCTTGCCTTGTCTCTCAGCTCACTTCACAGCTTTGTGGAAGTTACCTGTGGCGRTGATGTTTAGGCCGAGGTATGTATAATTTTTTGTGCTCTAGGGTAACGATGTCTAGATGGATTTTGTATTTGTGGTCCTAGCAAGTGGACCTTTTTTGGAACACACTGTTCTAGTTCTGTTCTACTCCTCGTTGACATATATGTTGAATAGTGTGAGGCTTAAGCTGCATCCCTGTCTCACCCCACGGCCCTGTGGAAAGAAATGTGTGTTTTCTGCCAATTTTAATGACACATGGATTTTATAATGTCGTATGTTTTCCCCCCAACACCATTTTCCATCAATTTGTATAGCAGGCCCTCATGCCAAATTGAGTCAAAGGCTTTTTTGAAATCAACAAAGCATGAGAAGACTTTGCCTTTGTTTTGTTTTGTTTGTCATTTGGAAAGAATTGTGCAGGTTGAGTACGTGGTCTGTCGTACTGTAATTTTGTAAAAAGCCAATTTGACATTTGCTCTGTACATTGTTTTCACTGAGGAAATGTACGTGGATTTCCCCAAGGTTTCTGTTGACGCATATCCCACAGTAGTTATTGGGGTCAAATTTATCTCCACTTTTGTGGATTGGGGTGATCAGTCCTTTGTTCCAAATATTGGGGAAGATGCCAGAGCTAAGGATGATGTTAAAGAGTTTAAGTATAACCAATTGGAATTTGTTGTCTGTATATTTTATCATTTTATTGAGGATACCATCAACACCACAGGCCTTTTTGGGTTGGAGGGTTTGTATTTTGTCCTGTAGTTCATTCCATGTCATTGGAGAATAGTTGATTCTAAGATTTGTATTTGATCATGTATATCTTTTTGCTGTTTGTTCTTTGTTATAGGGCCAAAAAGATTGGAGAAGGGGTTTACACATACATCTCTGTTTTGGATAGATAACTCTTCGTGTTGTTGTTTGTGTTTGTTTAGTGTGTTCCAATTTTCCCAGAACTGGATAGAGTCTATGGTTTCTTCAATTCCATTGAGCTGATTTCTGACGTGCTGTTCCTTCTTTTTCCGTAGTGTATTTCTGTATTGTTTTAGTGATTCACCATAGTGAAGGCGTAGGCTCAGGTTTTCTGGGTCTCTATGATTTTGGTTGAATAGGTTTCTCAATTTATTTCCTAGGTTTTTGCATTCTTCAAAAAACATTTGTCATTGTTGTTCATTTTCTTCGGTTTTCTGTTTGAAATGTTTAGATTTGATAGGGAAGCTGAGAGGTTAGATATAATGTTTAGGTTTTCTACTGCCAGGTTTACACCTTCACTATTACAGTGGAACGTTTTGTCCAGGAAGTTGTCTAAAAGGGATTGAATTTGTTGTTGCCTAATTGTTTTTTTGGTAGGTTTCCACACTACATTCCTTTCATCTATAGCATTTCTTAATATTATTCAGTTCCTTTGGCTTTGATGCCTCATGATTGAGTTTTGCTCTGTTCAAGTAGACTGTGATTTTGCTGTGGTCTGATAGGGGTGTCAGTGGGCTGACTGTGAACGCTCTGAGAGACACTGGGAATGAGGTCAGTGATAAAGTAGTCTACAGTACTACTTCCAAGAGATGAGCAATAGGTGTACCTACCATATGAGTCCCCTCGAAGCCTACCATTGACTATGTACATACCCAGCGTGTGACAGAGCTGCAGGAGTTGTGACTGTTTTTGTTGGATATGTTGTCGATGATTGGACATAATTTGTAAAGACACATGTCTGTATAAGATCCCACAGTTGACAGGGCATGTCAGAGCAAAAACCAACCCATGAGGCCTAAGGAATTCTCTGTAGACCTACGAGATAGGAATGTGTTGAGGAACAGATCTGGAGAAGGGTACCAAAACATTTATGCAGTATTGAAGGTCCCCAAGAACAAAGTGGCCTCCATCATTCATAAATGGAAGAAGTTTGGAACCACCAAGACTCTTCCTAGAGCGGGACGCCCGGCCGAATTGAGCAATCAGGGAGAAGGGCCTGGGTCAGGGAGGTGACCAAGAACCTGATGGTCACTCTGACAGAGCTCCAGAGTTCCTCTGTGGAGATGGAAGAACCTTCCAGAAGGACAACCATCTCTGCAGCACCCCACCAATCAGGCCTTTTTGGTAGAGTGGCCAGACGGAAGCCACTCCTCAGGAAAAGGCAAATGACAGCCCTCTTGGAGTTAAAGGACTCCCAGACCATGTGAAACAAGATTTTCTCGTCTGATTAAATCAAGACTGAACTCTTTGGTCTAAATGCCAAGCTTCACGTCTGGAGAAAACATGGCACCATCCCTACGGTGAAGCATGGTGGTGGCAGCATCATGCTGTGGGGATGTTTTTCAGCAGCAGCACATGGGAGACTAGTCAGTTTCGAGGGAAAGATGAACGGAGCAAAGTACAGAGAGATCCTTGATGAAAACCTGCTCCAGTTCACTCAGGACCTCATACTGGGGCGACGGTTCACCTTCCAACAGGACAATGACCCTTAGCACACAGCCAAGACAGCACAGGAGTGGCTTCGGGACAAATCTCTGAATGTCCTTGAGTGGCCCAGTCAGAGCCTGGACTTGAATCTGATCTAACATCTCTGGAAAGACCTGAAAATAGCTGTGCAGCAACGCTCCCCATCCAACCTGACAGAGCTTGAAAGGAACTGCAGAGAAGAATGGGAGAAACTCCCCAAATACAGGTGTGCCAAGCTTGTAGCGTCATACCCAAGAAGACTCGAGGCTGTAATCGCTGCCATTTGTGCATATGTGTCTCAACAAAGTACTGAGTTAAGGGTCTGAATACTTATGTAAATGTGATATTTTCGTTATTTTGCAAAAAAATTTAAAAACCTG
The DNA here is from genome assembly GCF_002910315.2 of Salvelinus sp. IW2-2015. Taxonomy (NCBI): domain Eukaryota; kingdom Metazoa; phylum Chordata; class Actinopteri; order Salmoniformes; family Salmonidae; genus Salvelinus; species Salvelinus sp. IW2-2015. Next base: position 1,376 of record NW_019944268.1, on the reverse strand, counting down.
TTTTTGCTTTGTCATTATGGGATATTGTGTTTAGATTGATGAGAATAAATTGTTTTTTAAATCCATAATAGAATAAGGCTGTAACATAACAAAATGTGTAAAAAGTAATAGTAATGGGTCTGAACGCTTTCCAATGCACTGTGTATCTCATATATATAAATACACTGTATAACATGAGGTCTGATCATTTTGTTCCCATGATGTGTTTACTATAGGTGCCAGATACTATATAGTCATCATGTGTTTTACTATAGGTGCCAGATACTATAGTCACCATGTGTTTACTATAGGTGCCAGATATTATAGTCACCAATGTGTTTACTAAAGGTGCCCAGCTATACGTCACCATGTGTTTACTTAGGTGCCAGATACTATAGTCACCATGTGTTTACTATAGGTGCCAGATTCTATAGTACCATGTGTTTACTATAGGTGCCAGATCTAATAGTCACCATGTGTTTACTATAGGTGCCAGATACTTGTCCACATTGTGTTTACTATGGTGCAGATACTATAGTCACCATGTGTTTACTATAGGTGCCAGATATTTAGTCACCATGTGTTTACTATAGTGCCAGATACTATAGTCACCATGTGTTTATTATAGGTGCCAGATACTAATAGTCACCATGTGTTTACTATAGGTGCCAGATACTATAGTCACCATGTGTTTACTATAGGTGCAGATACTATAGTCACCATGTGTTTACTATAGGTGCCAGATACTATAGTCACCATGTGTTTACTGTAGGGTGCCAGATATTATAGTCACCATGTGTTTACTCTAGGTGCCAGATACTATAGTCACTATGTGTTTACTCTAGGTGCCAGATACTATAGTCACCATGTGTTTACTCTAGGTGCCAGATATTATAGTCACCATGTGTTTAACTATAGGTCCAGATACTATAGTCACCATGTGTTTACTATAGGTTGCCAGATACTATAGTCACCATGTGTTTACTCTAGGTGCCAGATATTATAGTCACAATGTGTTTTACTATAGGTGCCAGATATATAGTCACCATGTGGTTTACTATAGTGCCAGATACTATAGTCACCATGTGTTTACTCTAGGTGGCCAGATTTATAGTCACCATGTGTTTACTATAGGTGCCAGATACTATAGTCACCATGTGTTTACTCTAGGTGCCAGTATACTATAGTCACCACCTGTGTTTTACTCTAGGTGCCAGATATTATAGTCACCATGTGTTTACTAGGTGCCAGATCTATAGTCACCATGTGTTTACTATAGGTCCAGATACTATAGTCACCATGTGTTTACTCTAGGTGCCAGATACTATAGTCACCGTGTGTTTACTATAGTTGCCAGATACTAAAGGCCACCATGTGTTTACTATAGGTGCCTAGAA
>NW_019944267.1:138445-146086 GCF_002910315.2 Salvelinus sp. IW2-2015 | reverse complement strand
CAGAGGGAAGCACAGGGACAAGACATGAAAATAAATGACAAAACATGACACAACTAGAGATTTAACAATGCTCCTACGAAGGTTCTAACAATGAACTTTGTCTTAAGATACTATTGAGACGCTGGACCCTGGATAAGACCCTCTACTAAATATCTAAAATGTCAAATGTAAATATTTTACATACAGATCTCAAATTACTGTATAGATTATTATTTATTGTTATATTGATGTCACAAATATATTATTTAAACAGTTTTTTATAAAAAATGTWGTTATGTGTTACATTTGAATGTGTAAAACCTATCAGTACTACTTATTTCTCTGAGAGTGAGGCAGATATATAGCATTTTYCAACAAAAAATAACATATGTCTCTCTGAAATGAAACCATCAAGTGATAGATTTTAAACAAATACATGTCTGTCATTGAACAACCCCATGCCATGATTAGCTACCCCTGGAAGGTAATCCCCCGACAATGACCATTTGGACAGTTCTGCATTATTTCTTCAACAGTTGAGTTCATTACATCATTATTATACATTCCCTGCAGTCCGGGGATGGCACATGTTGAATGAATGTGTCCTACCAAATGGAGGATTGGAACAGTCCCCCATCTGAACTGTCTAAATGGTCATCGTCGGGGATACCTTCCAGGAGTCGCTGGCTATCAACGGGCAACAACTCTGGAAGAAATTATAATAAATAACGTTCTCAAATACACTTTCAGTATTAAATGTCCTGTTGATGTATGGATGACTCATAGTGAAGACTGGAGAAGTTGCTCTCGTAGGATGTGTTGGTACCATTCTTTTTTCATGGCTGTGTTCTTTGGCACAATTGTGAGTGAGCCCACTCCCTTGGCTGAGAAGCAACCCCACACATGCATGGTCTCAGGATGCTTTACTGTTGGCATGACACAGGATTGATGGTAGTGCTCACCTTGTCTTCTCCGGACAAGCTTTTTTCCGGATGCCCCAAACAATCGGAAAGGGGATTCATCAGAGAAAATGACTTTACCCCAGTCCTCAGCAGTCCAATCCCTGTACCTTTTGCAGAATATCAGTTTGTCCCTGATGTTTTTCCTGGAGAGAAGTGGCTTCTTTGCTGCCCTTCTTGACACCAGGCCATCCTCCAAAAGTCTTTGCCTTACTGTGCGTGCAGATGCACTCACACCTGCTGCTGGCCATTTCCTGAGCAAGCTCTGTACTGGTGGTGCCCCGATCCCGCAGTGAATCAACTTTAGGAGAAGGTCCTGGCGCTTGCTGGACTTTCTTGGGCACCCTGAAGCCTATTTCACAACAATTGAACCGCTCTCCTTGAAGTTCTTGATGATCCGATAAATGGTTGATTTATGTGCAATCTTACTGGAGCAATATCCTTGCCTGTGAAAGCCCTTTTTGTGCAAAGCAATGATGACGGCGCGTGTTTCTTGCAGGTAACCATGGTTGACAGGGAAGAACAATGATTCCAAGCACACTCCTTTTGAAGCTTCCAGTCTGTTATTCTAACTCAATCAGCATGACAGTGATCTCCAGCCTTGTCCTCGTCAACACTCACACCTGTGTTAACGAGAGATAATCACTGACATGATGTCAGCTGGTCCTTTGTAGAAGGGCTGAATGCAGTGGAAATGTTTTTGGGGGATTCATTTCATTTGCATGGCAAAGAGGGACTTTGCAAGTAATTGCAATTCATCTGACCACTCTTCATAAGTGAAGGAGGTGAAGGAGGCTTTGTTGTGAAATAGGAAGCCATTTCTAGATTTCATTTTGGATTAGAGATGCTTAATGTGAGTCTGGAAGGAGAGTTTACAGTCTAACCAGACACCTAGGTATTTGTAGTTGTCCACATATTCTAGGTCAGAACCGTCCAGAGTAGTGATGCTAGTCGGGTGGGAGGGTGCCTGCAGCAATTGGTTGAAGAGCATGCACTTAGTTTTACTAGCATTTAAAAGCAGTTGGAGGCCACGGAAGGAGTGTTGTATGGCTTTGAAGGTCGTTTGGAGGTTTGTTAGCACAGTGTCCAATGAAGGGCCAGATGTATACAGAATGGTGTCGTTTGCGTAGAGGTGGATCAGAGAATCACCAGCAGCAAGAGCGACATCATTGAATATATAGAGAAAAGAGTCGGCCCAAGAATTCAATCCTGTGGCACCCCCATAGAGACTCCTAGAGGTCCGGACAACATACCCCCCGATTTGACACACTGAACTCTATCTAAGAAGTAGTTGGTGAACCAGGCGAGGCAGTCATTTGAGGAGCCAAGGCTATTGAGTCTGTCAATAAGAATGCGGTGATTGACAGAGTCGAAAGCCTTGGCCAGGTCAATGAAGACGGCTGCACAGTATTGTCTTTTATCGATGGCGGTTATGATATCGTTTAGGACCTTAAGCGTGYCTGAAGGTAACCCATGACCAGCTCGGAAACCAGATTGCTATGCACTCCGACGATCCATCAAACAGGCAAAGTGTCAATACAGGGCTAAGATTGAATCGTACTACACCGGATCCGACGCTGATCTTATATGGCAGGGCTTGCAAAGTATTACAGACTACAAAATGTAGCACAGCTGCGAGCTGCCCAGTGAGACGAGCCTACCAGATGAGCTAAATCACTTCTATGCTCGCTTCGAGGCAAGCAACACTGAGGCATGCATGAGAGCATTAGCTGTTCCGGACGACTGTGTGATCACGCTCTCCATAGCCGACGTGCGTAAGACCTTTAAACAGGTCAACATTCACAAGGCTGCGGGGCCAGACGGATTATCAGGACGTGTGCTCCGGGCATGTGCTGACCAACTGGCAGGTGTCTTCACTGACATTTTCAACATGTCCCTGATTGAGTCCGTAATACCAACATGTTTCAAGCAGACCACCACAGTCCCTGTGCCCAAGAACACAAAGGCAACCTGCCTAAATGACAACAGACCCGTAGCACTCACGTCCGTAGCCATGAAGTGCTTTGAAAGGCTGGTAATGGCTCAAATCAACACCATTATCCCAGAAACCCTAGACCCACTCCAATTTGCATACCGCCCAAACAGATCCACAGATGATGCAATCTCTATTGCACTCCACACTGCCCTTTCCCACCTGGACAAAAGGAACACCTCCGTGAGAATGCTATTCATTGACTACTGCTCAGCGTTCAACACCATAGTACCCTCAAAGCTCATCACTAAGCTAAGGACCCTGGGACTAAACACCTCCCTCTGCAACTGGATCCTGGACTTCCCGACGGGCCGCCCCCAGGTTTTGAGGGTAGGTAGCAACACATCTGCCACGCTGATCCTCAACACTGGAGCCCCTCAGGGGTGCGTGCTCAGTCCCCTCCTGTACTCCCTTTTCACCCACGACTGCATGACCAGGCACGACTCCAACACCATCATTAAGTTTGCAGGTGACACAACAGTCTGATCACCGACAACTATGAGACAGCCTATAGGGAGGAGGTCAGACTAAGGAGATGATTGTGGACTACAGGAAAAGGAGCACCGAGCACACCCCCATTCTCATTGACGGGGCTGTAGTGGAGCCATCACCAACAAACTAGAATGGTCCAAACACACCAATACAGTCGTGAAGAGGGCACAACAAAGCCTTTTCCCACTCAGGAAACTAAAAAGATTTGGCATGCGTCCTCGGATCCATAAAAAGGTTCTACAGCTGCAACATCGAGAGCATCCTGACTGGTTGCATCACTGCCTGGTACGGCAATTGCTCGGCCTCTGACCGCAAGGCACTACAGAGGGTAGTGCGTACGGCCCAGTACATCACTGGGGCTAAGCTGCCTGCCATTCAGAACCTCTACACCAGGCGGTGTCAGAGGAAGGCCCTAAAAATTGTCAAATACGCCAGCCACCCCAGTCATAGACTGTTCTCTCTACTACCGCATGGCAAGCGGAACCGGAGTGCCAAGTCTAGGACAAAAAGGCTTCTCAACAGTTTTTACCCCCAAGCCATAAGACTCCTGAACAGGTAATCAGATGGTTACCTGGACTATTTGCATTGTGGCCCCCCTCCCAACCCCTCTTTTACACTGCTGCTACTCTCTATTTATCACATATGTATAGTCACTTTAACTATACATTCATGTACAAGTTTGCTTCCATTGTATATTGTATTCAATGCTATGGTTAGAAACAATGCCATACTCTTTTGGACCAGACAGCATCAGATAGACGGCTTACACATACAGAGACAGAGGGGCGCTGTTTCATTAGCTCAGATGCTTTCTCCTGTGAGAAACATTCAGCCTCTTGTGAATTTAAGGAAAATTATGAAACACAGAGAGACAATGTTTAAAAAAAAAATATTGCTACATTTTTTGGCTTCCCTTATCATGAATACACACCACCGATAAAAAGTGATGTCAGCTCACTGTTTTGCTCCTCTCAAACTTGATCTTCTAATTAAGCTTTGGTGATTATGTCACACCTTCGCTTTGGCTCCTCCTCCTGTTGAGCTCAGGCGTCGCCGGCCTTCCAGCTGCTGCCGAACCTACCGCTGGCAAACGCCCTTCACTCATCAACCACGGACTTGTCTCATCATCATTACACACACCTGGTTCCAATCCCCAATCTATCACTGTATACATACTCCCTCTGCAATTTGTCTTTGTCGGTCATTGTAAATGTTACTTGTTTTCCTGAGAGGAATCTCTCCTACTATTCCCTGAGTACTTTATATGTTGCACTTTGGGTTTGCCCTGTGCCTTATATTTTGAAATATTTTGGGCACAACAGTGTTTGGGTTTCATCCTGCTTTGATCTATGGAGCTTTAAAAAATTCAGTAGTTCTAAACATGTGACTGCCTCCTGCCTACTCCTCTCTACACCAGTGACAGAATAAGATTTATTTCCAAGAGGTTTCACAAGTCAAACCCTGTATCGAAACAAAACGGCCTTTATTGAGAGTACGGGAAGTTAAACTTGTTTTTTAAATTAAATAAAACGAAATGGGAAAAAAAGAGTTTATGTTTATGCGTCATGTCTGAAAAGGCTGCGCTTTCGCTTTCAAAATACATGACATAACGAAACGCGTTTCAGCTAAAACCAGCTTTTGGTTGGTCTTAAATAAACTTCACCGTCCAAACACATGGTGTGGACTATGTGTGCCTGGTAAACACATGTGGATCTTGGTGAACAGTTATCACTTGTCAATCAAATAAAGGAATACTGACCTCAGAGTCTCCAGTTTACAGTCGAGATTCTCCAGTCCAGCAGAGAGAAGTTTCACTCCTGAATCCTTCAGGTCATTGTTACTCAGATCCAGCTCTCTCAGGTGTGAGGGATTTGACTTCAGAGCTGAGGCCAGAGAAGCACAGCCTTCCTCTGTGACTCCACAGACTGACAGCTTGTAAAGAGTAAAATCCTTTAAAAAAATCACACTTTGGTGGTGAAGATAGTGGCAATTTTTTTTTTATGTTCATATATATCAGTGTCCTGTCATATATCTATTCATAAATGGATGTGTCATTACATCAGAAATTACAAATTATCAAAGTACTGCTTGTAGATAGAACAATGTATAGTACACATATGTGAGTAGACTGACCAGACCAGTTTAAAAAGAAGGGCTCTATTTTCATGACATTTGGGGTAAAAAAGCCAACTCGGCTCCTTCATTCATTGAATCAGATGCCTCATTCATCACAAAGCCCACTGATAATACAAACTACTTTAATGACTTTTTTATTGGTAAGATAAACATACTTAGTGATGACATGCCAGCAACAAACGCTGACACTACACATTCAAGTGTATCGGACCAAATTATGAAAGACAAGAATTGTACTTTAGAATTTCATAAAGTCAGTGTGGAAGAAGCAAAGAAATTATTGTTGTCTATCAACAATGGCAAGCCACCGGGGTCTGACAATCTAGATGGAAAATTACTGAGGATAATAGCAGACGATATTGCCACTCCTATTTGCCACATCTTCAATTTAAGCCTATTAGAGAGCGTGTGCCCTCAGGCCATAACTACATGGAACTCTATTCCACATAAAGTAACTGATGCAAGCAATAAAACTTGATTTAAAAAACAGATAAAAAAATACCTTATGGAATATCGTGGACTGTAAAGCAACACAAACATTGGCACACACACACACACACACACACACCCAGTGTGTGTCCCCAGTGTGTGTGTGACCTGTCCAGTGTGTGCGTCTGTGGTGTGTGTGTGGTGTGTGTGTGTTCCTGTGTGTATGTGTCCAGTGTTGTGTGCGTCCAGAGTATGTGTGTCCAGTGTGTGTGTGTGTGGTGTGTGTGTGTGTGTGTGTGGTGTGCTGTGTGTGTGTGTGTGTGTGTGTGTGTGTGTGTGTGTGTGTGTGTGTGTGGTCCAGCGTCCAGTGTGTGTGTGTGTGTGTGTGTGTTGTGTGTGTGTGTGTGTGTGTGTGTGTGTGTGTGTGTGTGTGTGTGTGTGTGTGTGGTGCATTGGAACCGTCTTCCAGGATCAGACAGAAAGGAGACAGACACTAGAGTTAACTACATGGTTATTATTTACAGGAAAGAAACTGGATCAAACGGGTGGTGTTACTCCATGTATTTTATGTCATATCTGATTTCAAAACATAAACACATGATTACGCAGTGAACAATCATGTTGTGTTTGACACAGGGACACTGAGGATATCATAAACATAAAAGCTGGATAGAGGGGGTCTCAGTGAGGGAACTGTGGTGTGTGAATGGTGAGTACAGTGGGGTTCAGTGAGTCTAGAAGGAGACTCCTGTAAGAAGGACAGAGTGCCGGCTGGCCAGTACTAGGATACACTCCTACTTTTGTGGATCGCTGCGAGCGGGGGACCGTTATGGTAGTGTGATTATTATTGTTGCACGGCCATGTAAATGTTGTCAGAGCAGAACAGATCCGAACTTGTCATTGAACCCAATAATACAGTCCTTACCCTTCTCTGTCCTCTGATACCTTTATTGTCACTCCTATATTGCAGCCCACTCCCGCTCGACTACTACTCCCAGTAACAGCACGCCAGTTCAGACCTCTCTACACAGCACCTGCTGCAGTCCTCAAATCCTCTCTGGGTGATCAAGGGTAATAAGCTTGCTTCTCTCTCCTACATGTCCACCTTTACTGTTCTCCTCAGACCAGAGAGAAGGTGTCCCTGTTTAACTGTGTTTGGGTCCAGTGTAGAGATACAGGCATCTGAATGGATGAAACCAGACACAATTTTACAGAAATCATCATCATTCCAATTAAATTTCTAACTTTGGTGTCCGGTGATTTCTGTCTTCTATAGAACTCAGCTTTATAATTTAATTGAACCAAGTAAGTAATGAATGGTGGTCTTTGACTCTTGAACTTAACTTGAATTAAGATTATTACTTCTTAGTCATGTTCTTCACAGCAGTCAACACTCACATTTTCTAAGCCCAGGTTTCAATCGTCACAATGGTCCACACGTGCAGCGGTAAGCAGAATAATACTGTCATTGAGTGATCCATGTTGAACACACACACACACACACACACACACACACACACACACACACAACACACACAACACACACACACACACCCACACACACACACACACACAACACACAAACCGACACACAAATAATAACTTTGTCGCAAAGGGCTGTAATAAATGTATTTGTCTTAACTAAACACTGAT
>NW_019944267.1:102144-134644 GCF_002910315.2 Salvelinus sp. IW2-2015 | reverse complement strand
AAGCCATGGGAATTGCATCCTGGGAGGCAGAATTGAGTATGCCCTTATACTGGCCACTGGAAGAGCATGGTCTCTCAAAAATAACAAATTATGGTTGGTTTTTCTTTGGATTTTCTCCTACCATATCTATTGTGTTATACTCTCCTACATTATTTTAACATTTCTACAAACTTCAAAGTGTTTTCTTTCCAATGGTAACAATTATATGCATATCCTGGCTTCAGGATCTGAGTAACAGGCAGTTTACTTTGGGCACGTCATTCAGACAGGAAGTGGAGAAAAAAGGAGCCTTATGAAGGTTAAAGTAGTCAAAGTTTAGTATTTGGTCCCAAACTCGTTGGTTGTATTTGCAGTTTGTTGTGGTTGTGTTTGGGGTTATGTTTTGCCCAATAGTAACTGAATAGTTGATGATGACTGGATTAATCTTCTGTCTAAGTGAGTAGATAACATGTTTCTAAACACTAATGAATTAATCCTTATGATGCCATGATTAAGAAACATTATGAGTGAGGAAGTTACTGAGGCTACAATAAAACAGCTAACCTCTCACCATTACCAATAACAGAGGGGGTATGATCTTTGTTCCTCTGTAACTTTCTCATTAATCATCATTCATTGATTCATTCATGATTATGCATAGTCATGGTACCATCCACATGAATGTAGAAGTGTTCAGAAACATCTTCTATTCTTACAATACAAGTGACTACACAATGACACAGGACATTATTCACCATTCAGTTTCTATTGGGAAAAACATAATCGAAAATACAACCAAAAAAAACCCAGCAAATGCATTCAACAAGTTTGTAGAGTCACAAGCTTGATGAAATCACTGCAGGCAAAGAATATGGGACCAAATATGAAAACTTAATACATTTACACTGTCTGTTTTTCTGAGAGGCAACACAATAGGGGTTTTAGAACTCTCATGTGTCTGTGTGAACTGAGAGCCTCTGAGATTTAACATCGACAATTGATTTACGATGGCTTGGTGATAAGACAACATACCATTCCATTATTAGTGTCTGTGTGCCTGTCTGTCGGTGGCAGCGAGACCCAATCACCAGTTTATTTATCCCAAATGGAAGATGAACACTGGACTTAATCATATGAGGGAATGACCTAGTGTCCTAGGTTACAATAGTATTTCTGTATAAACAAGTAGTTAATGATCCAGAGACAGATATTATAGCACCATGTAAATCTTGATGTCTGTTGTATGAGAGCACAATGTACCTTTGTATAATTTCTATATCTGTTCTTCATCACTCAGGAAGAGTTGTAACCTAACCTTGTTTATTTGGGCTTGTAGCTCTACACCATTGGGTGACCGTTAACGCTCCATTACTGCAGTAATTATTAATAAAGTTGGATGGTTTTGTAGAAATATAAAAGTCTCTGTCCTTTGCTTAGAATAATTACCCATTTAAAACTGTAAGCTTRACTGTCCAAACACATATGGTGTGGACTATGTGTGCCTGGTAAACACATGTGGATCTGGTGAACAGTTATCAGTTGTTGACCAACTACAGGAATACTGACCTCAGAGTCTCCAGTTTACAGTCGAGATTCTCCAGTCCAGCAGAGAGCAGCTTCACTCCTGAATCCTTCAGGTCATTGTTACTCAGATCCAGCTCTCTCAGGTGTGAGGGGTTTGACCTCAGAGCTGAGACCAGAGAAGCACAGCCTTCCTCTGTGACTCCACAGCCTGACAGCCTGACAGAGAGATCATCATGATTTCACAAACACACTGTTAATTTAACACCAGTAGTGTAGAAGGATAATTACAGATGCATTTGATTCATTCTACCAAACAAAATATAGATTTATGTTCCGTCTCCTAGAAATGTATGGTCCTAATGTTATACTAATGTGAACATCAATGCATTGATTCAATAGCTTTTTCAATAAAATATAATATATTATATACATCTTATGATACATATTTTTGTCTAAACWTAATATTTCTTCCTGATGATTAGTATTAAATGTCATGTTTGTACTCACAGAGCAGCTCTGGAGGCTTTGATCACTGGCAGCAGCCTCAGAAGACCTTCCTCTGATCTGGAGTATTTCTTCAGGTCAAACACATCCACCTCCTTCTCTGAAGTCAGCAACACAAAGACCAGAGCTGACCACTGTGCAGGTGACAGGTTGGCTCTAGAGAGACTTCCTGAGCTCAGGTAGCTTTGAATCTCCTCCACTAGAGAATGGTCATTCAGTTCATTCAGACAGTGGAACAGATTGATGCACCTCTCTGGAGAGGGATTCTCCCTGATCTTCTCCTTGATGTACTTGACTGTTTCTTCATGGCTCTGTGAGCTGCTTCTTGTCTCTGTCAGTAGACCTCGTAAGAGCTTCTGATTGGACTCCAGTGAGAGGCCCAGAAGGAAGCGGAGGAAAAGGTCCAGGTTTCCTGTCTCACTTTGTAAGGTTTTATCCACAACACTCTTGTAGAAAGTAACTTCAGGCGTGTCTCTGAACAGCGCAGTAAAGTTACTGGAAGTTGATTGCGGTTTGGCCATTAGATTCTCATTGTTGTTGATGAATGAGAGGAACACATATAGAGCAGCCAGAAACTCCTGAATGCTCAGATGCACGAAGCAGTACACCTTGTCCTGGTACAGCACACATTCCTCTTTAAAGAGCTGTGTGCACAATCCTGAGTACACTGAGGCTTCATTGACATCAATGCCAGCCTCTTTCAGGTCTTCTTCATAGAAAATCAGATTGCCTTTCACAAGCTGTTGAAAAGCCAGTTTCCCCAGTGACAGAATGCTCTCTTTATTCCAGTGTGGACCTGTCTCTTCTTTCCCAAGATACTTTTCATTCTTCTTTATGGTATGAAACACCACAAGTTGTGTGTACATCTCAGTCAGAGTCTTGGGTATCTCTTCTCTCTTATGTTTCAGCATGTGTTCAAGGACTATTGCAGAAATCCAACAGAAGACTGGAATGTGGCACATGATGTGAAGGCTCCTTGATGTCTTTATGTGTGAGATGATTCTGCTGGCCAGGTCCTCATCACTGAATCTCTTCCTGAAGTACTCCTCCTTCTGTGGGTCATTGAACCCTCGCACCTCTGTCACCTGGTCGACATATCGTGAAGGGATCTTATTGGCTGCTGCAGGTCGGGTTGTTATCCAGAGGAGAGCAGAGGGAAGCAGATTTCCCTTGATGAGATTTGTCAGCAGAACATCCACTGAGGTTGACTTTGTGACGTCACAACAGATCTTGTTCTTCTGGAAGTCTAGGGGAAGTCGGCATTCATCCAGACCATCAAAGATTAACAGAACGTTGTATTCGTTGTGTTCGGAGAATCTTAATTCTTTGGTTTCCATTGAGAAATGATTGAGAAATTCAATCAAAGTGTGTTTTTCCCCTTTCATCAAATTCAGCTCCCGAAAGGGGAATGAAAATACAAATTGGACATCCTGATTTGCTTTTCCTTCAGCCCAGTCCAGAATGAACTTCTGCACAGAGACTGTTTTTCCAATGCCAGCGATTCCCTTTGTCAGCACAGTTCTGATCGGTTTGTCTTGTCCAGTTAAGGGTTTGAAGATGTCGTTACATTTGATTGCAGTCTCTGGTCTTGCTTGTTTCCTGGATGTTGTCTCAATCTGTTTCAGCTCATGTTCATTATTGACCTCTCCTGTTCCACCCTCTGTGATGTAGAGCTCTGTGTAGATCTTATTGAGAAGTGTTGGGTTTCCTTGTTTAGCGATCCCCTCAAATACACATTGAAACTTCTTCTTTAGATGAGATTTGAGTTCATGTTGGCAAATCACAGCAGGATCATCTGAATCTAGAAATAACACAGAGGATATTCACATTACGTCTGTTCATATTACGTCATATTACAGTATTGTAGGACTGTTWTAAAGTTGTACATTATAATAATTTATAATGATTAAGTGACTGTATAAATGTGTAAATGTTTTCATAATGCATTACACACTGTATTATATTCTTATTAATGATGGTATCATTAATGTTGTCTCTCTCTCACTCAATTCAATTCAATTTAATGACATGGGAAACATAATAAACAAAAGTGAAATAAACAATAAAAAATGAACAGTAAACATTACAATCACAAAAGTTCCAAAATAATTAAGATATTTCAGATGTCCTATTATGTCTATATACAGTGTGCAAATTCTCTCTCTCTCTCTCTCTCTCGCATTCAACATGAGGCAGACAGCTCTTACTTTTCTCCAGTGTGTCAGCAAGCTCCTTCTGGTTCATTTTCCTCAGAACATGCAGTGTGATCTTCAGAGCCCCCTCTCTGGCACTGCTCTCCTGCTTCTCATCTTCAGCATCCACAACTTCCTCATCCTGCTTCTGACTCTCAAAGCCTTCTGGGAGTTCTGGATTAAGAATCCTCTTGAACATCTTCAYCTCGTTCTTCACAAATGTCATAATATTCTCTTCAAGCAACTGAAATAAATGAGGTAAATAAGTTAAGAGAAGAAATGCTTTCTCATTAACACATTAATGAATGATTGACAGATCAACTTTACTTGAGGTAAACAAAAGTACATAACAGGACCACATACACTGAATATGGAGGCCAGGTCTGTTTGATGACTATGAGAGGACTGACCACTGAGAATCTCTGACTCTGATCTCTCCTGTTGGTTTCTGTGGACACAACATGAGATTACATCTCCTCATCCAGGGAGTACACACACACACACACACACACACACACACACACACACACACACACACACACACACACACACACACACACACACACACACACACACACACACACACACACACCACACACACACACACACACACACACACACAAGGGAGAGAATGTTGTGTTAACTTTGTAAAAAATATATATATTATTGAATATTAAAACATTCAATCTACTTGCAGTGAAGTCGCTCAACATTTACCATACATTCAGTCATCTAACAGACTCCCATCCAGAGCGACCCACAGAAGCAACCAGGGTCATCGCCCTGCCCAAAGGCATTTCGACAGATCTTCCACAAGGTCAAAACGGGTACCCAAACCAGGGACATATCAGCCACCGGCCCAAGCTCCCAACCCCCAGGCCACCAGCGCTCCAAGATTACCCCACAGTTCCTCGAGAGCTGCTCCTCAAACATCCGAGACCCCCCCACCAAGCCATCGTCCACCAAAGCCCCGTCCCCCAAGCCACCGTCCCCAAGCTCCCGTCCCCCAAGCCCCCTTCCCCCGTCCCCCAAGCCCCCGTCCCCCAACCCCTCCCCAAGCCACCGTCCCCAAGCTCCGTCCCAAGCCCCCGTCCCCAAGCCCCCGTCCCCCAAGCCACCGTTCCACCAAGCCACCGTCCCCAAGCCCCCGTCCCCAAGCCCCGTCCCCAAGCACCCCGTCCCCCAAGCCACCGTCCCCATGCCACTGTCCACCAAGCCACCGTCTCCCAAGCCCCCTCCCCCAACACCGTCCCCAAGCCCCCATCCCCAAGCCACCGTCCCCCAAGCCCCCGTCCCCCAAGCCCCGTCCCAAGCCCCCGTCTCCCAAGCCACCGTCCCCAAGCCCCGTCCCCCAAGCCCCGTCCCCCAAGACCCCCGTCCCCAAGCCCCGTCCCCCAAGCCACCGTCCACCAAGCCACCGTCCACCATGCCACTGTCCACAAGCCACCGTTCCCAAGCCACCGTCTCCCAAGCCACCGTCCCCACGCCACCGTCCCCCAAGCCACCGTCCCCCAAGCCACCGTCCCGCAAGCCACCGTCCACCAGCCACCGTCCACCATGCCACCGTCCCCAAGCCACCGTCCACCAAGCCACCGTCCACATGCCACTGTCCACCAAGCCAACCGTCTCCCAAGCCACCGTCTCCCAAGCCCCGCGACCCCCAAGTCATTGTCCCAACCACCGTCCCCCAAGCCACCGTCCCCCACGCCACCGTTCCCCCAAGGCCACTGTCCCCCAAGCCCGTCCCCCAAGCCCCGTCCCCCAAGCCACCGTCCACCAAGCCACCATCTCCCAAGCCACCGCTCCCCAAGCCCCGGACCCCCAAGTCATTGTCCCCCAAGCCACCGTCCCCCAAGCCACCGTTCAACAAGCCCCCGTAACCCAAGTCCCTGTCCCCCTAGCCACCGCCCCCGATGCCACTGTCCCACCAACCAACAAAATGAACAAAGAAAAAAAAGAGAAAGACTAAGGAAAACAGAAAACAACAAAAAACTAAGTATAATAAGGACAACAACAATCACAACAGCAAGGCCAACTGAATACGTCTAAGTGCATGGGTGGCATTATTTAGATGTGTAGATGTGTGTCCGTGTACATGTGTGCGTTTAATTGTGAGTGTGTGTATATGCATGTGTACACAGGTACATACACCTGTGCGGCATCAGCCTCAGGCAAACAGGCGTTAGATGTAACAATGTTGCCCCTCAGTGTCATTCAAACGTTTGTTTGTGTATTGTTTTAGGACGATGAAAATGGAAAAAAGGATTAACATATACCATCATGACCCATGAGTTCATCTTACCTTTGTTCAGTAGAAACGTCTCCCTCTCTAAACATTATAGGAGGATCCATAGACTCATCACTCTTCATAGACACACAGCTGGGTACAGGGGAGGCTGGTCTCTCCTGCTTGATTGAGCTTCAACACAACAGAGTCAAACATTCCGTCTCTCATCTACTCTGAACTTAGATGGGGAAACATCAGAAGAGTTTAATTCTAAAATGCTATATTGCCATTTTCAGCAATGTTGGTGAATTKAWTTTTTTTTAAAGAAATTATGAAAATACATTTATTTGTTCAATATCTATCACTTAATGGTTTCATTTCAGAGAGACAAATAATCATGTTTTTTTATATATCTGCCTCACTCTTAGAGAAAAAAGTACTACTGCTAGGTTTTACACGGTCAAATGTAACAAATAACTAAACATGTTTATGAAGAACTGTACAAATMATACATTTGTGACAWAAWWWTTTWWATATTTAAAAAATAATAATTCAATASAGTAATATGAGATCTGTATGTAAAACATTTTCATTCAACATTTTAGTCATTTAGCAGATGTTTTTATCCAGGGCCCGAATACCAGAAAGCTTCTTAAGGCTAAATAAATCGTTAGAACCTTCGTAGCATCGTCTCCGAGCTTGAAAGAGAGTGACCCGCCTCTACTTATTTTACTGGTTTGTAACTCTCTGACTCCGCCCCCGGTTAGAGGGCAATAAAGCAGCCCAAGAGTTAACACACACAGGTCAMGGAGAGTTTGAGAGGCAGGTTTATGYTTCCCCCCTAGACTCTCAGGCGCCGGTCGTGGGGGATGGGGAGTGGAGTGTACAGCGTGGGGTTGAGAGGTGCTGATAACAGTCACCCGCAGGGAATTCATAACAGAGCTTTTTCCCCAAACCAATAGCTATTAACGTTGCACTTGAAAATGCTTGTAATCTAACACCTGTCTCAAACCACTTGTAGAAGAGCTAAGTGAGTCTTTAGATGTTTTTTTGCCCTCCCGCGTCACACAGTATGCAGAGAAGATCTACGTTAATATACATACTGTAGTCTTGCTGTATGTTAAGACCTCTGGGGACTAAAGTATCTAAGGAATGGATCCAGAATGTCTTCCTTGACCTTCACCGTTTATCAACGTCTCCACCGCGTTTGTTTTTGCTAACTTGTTCAATTCCAAAATAAAATAACTCACAAAGCGAGAGTCCTCTTTCTTTGAAATGGAGGACCACTGGGCTGTTGGAGTCAGCACATCGAATGGCTCTTGAATACTCATACATTCTAGTGCGTAACTCCCTTAATGTCTCTCATATGTAACATAATCTGCAAGGGCAGCAAATCACGTAGATCACATTGTGAGAATTGCAATTGATGGTACTTTAGATTGTTTAGTCACACCCTGATCTGAGATTTGAGAAACCTTACATACCTTACATAAAAGGATTAGAATAAGACTGACACTCAGTGGTCAGTTTACTGGGTAACAGTGTTTAATTAAGCTGCAGTCATTTAATTGTGGCGCTGCGTCACTGCAAAAATCATCGCTGCCACGCCCCAAAAATATTTCTGTCAAGGCACACTTTCAAAATATTAGAACAGTCCACATTTACTTTTCGTGTTCTGAATAGAAAAATCTGACAACTCCATAGTAGAATAGTTGATCTATTTACCTAGTCGGCTTGTTGTTGTGTGTTCCATGCAATAGAAATATTCCTCTCAAGGCATGCAAGTTAGGACTGACACAAGGGAAACTTGCATTCTGACAAGCAGTCAATGCACAACAAGTCTTGCATTTGCAGGGAAAACAGGAGTTTTAATGGCCTATATTAAAAAATGGACGATCCCAGCTTTCCATTCCTACTTGAAATAGGTTTTTATTAAAGTCATGGATAAAAACTTTACCACAAGCCACTGCATGATGAGTTCCAATTTTTTTCGTGGCCCCCACCCCCATCAAAGGTGCCCATTCCTGATCTAGCTGGAACCCGGTGTGGTTGTCTGTGACCGATGAGTTGGGTAAATGCAGATAGGCAACCCCATGCTTCAGCCTATGTATTTATAGCCACTATGCTGCATCAGTTGGGCTACAGGTGATAATGCTTCTTGCTAATAGCATACCTGATAATATGGACCATGCATAGGCTATATGCATGTGTCACGACTTCCGCCGAAGTCGGTCCCTCTCCTTGTTCCGGCGGCGTTCGGCGGTCGACGTCACCGGCTTTCTAGCCATCGCCGATCCACTTTTAATTTTCCATTTGTTTTATCTTTGTCTTACACACCTGGTTTCAATTCCGCAATTACTTGTTCATTATTTAACCCTCTGTTCCCCCATGTCTGTTTGTGAGTAATTGTTTGTATGTAGTATGGTCCGTTAATGTGGGCTCTCTTTATTGTTTCGCATTTGTATATTTTGAGTAAAGTATGTTTATTTACTAATTTCTGCTGTCCTGCGCCTGACTCCTCTACACCAGCTACACACAGACCGCATTACAGCATGGTCCAATATGTTGAAATAGTTTAACCAATATTTTAATGGGCTCATTTCTGGAGGTGGAAATTATATTTTAGATGGTGTCAGGATATATATATTTTCCTACATTTTGAGAATGTCCTTTTTAAAGTCACCAGAACCGAGATTTACTGTTTGGGGGGTTGAGAACGGAGCAGAAGACGCATTGTTGTTGTTTGCTGTAACTAATGGATAAAGTTGTATTGTACTGTATTGTACTATACTGTATTGTATTGTATTGGTATTGTACTGTACTCTACTCTACTGTTTTGTACTGTATTGTATTGTAAAGAAGTCAGCCAGAGTTGACATGGGCCATCGTTCAAACAGAGAGATGCATCCCTGGCCACCAGTTCATACTGCCAAACTATGTTTGCATATAAGGACAATACATAAAACATATATATGTTGGTATTCTTTTGTCCATTATTGAATTGTTTATTCAATTATATTCTAGATAAAAATGTTACTATTTAATAGTAATAGCCATAATTCATAAATGGCACCATGCAGGGTTCTATATGGAACCATTTTGGTTCAGTGAAGAAGAACCTCTAGAGGTCTGATCAAAGAACCCTATAAAATGATTCTATATAGAACTTTTAGTGATTCCATACATTAAGCAAGGTAGAACCCTTTTTGGTTTAAACAGGAGTGAAGAGTGTGTTGATATAACGGTAATATTGTAAAAATTCTGCTTGTAACAACCATCAGAATTAGTCAAAACAATAAGGTTATGCATGCCAACATATTAGGCAATAATTAAGAGTAGGCAAAGTGATCGTGTCAAGTAAAAAATTATATCAAATGTTTTACATTGCAACGAGTACAGTCAGGGCCTTTACTAGTCCTGAATCAGCGGACCGATATAGCAGTCTGTAATGTTTGCCAAAAAAGCATTTCTGATGCATAGCATTTTGGAAATAAACTCTTCATAAATTCTTAAACAACATTGTCATCTCACCTCTTAGCTTTGGAATCATGTTCCCCAGAGTGACTCATTTTAGAGGCAGGGACCCCCTCCTCTCTCTCCCCAGAGAGACTCATTTCCGAGCACTGACGCCTAAACAGAGATCCAGCATGTTGGTTGTAGTTAACACATTGACAACTAATTATTGAATGTCAATTGTTCTCTTTTATTAATTATCTCTTAGAAATAAAACATTTACTAACAGAAACATCCGAACAGTCAGGTGAATTAATGCATTCACATGAACATGTAGTTATGACTGATATTTTTCACCGCTTCTCCATGTACTGGAGCTATGAATAATAATAATAATAATGATGATCATTATAATAATAATATTGTCTCACTGTGTATTTTAATAATTTCACTCATTCTAGTGTTTTGCTTTGTTCAACAGATATACTATTATTTAATTATAATTCATAATAGCAATGCTAAGAAAAGTAAGTTCAGTGGTTTCATACCAAATTACACAGAAAGCAAGAGCTCATTGTAATTTTGAAAACAATTTATAACTATGATACAATGATACATCATTTTCTTTACAAATAGTAAAATAACCATGATACACGAATCGTATAATACGATATATGAACAATGTGTTTTGGAATTTGAATGGCCTACGCCCAGTGAGCACCATTTTGTATGATTGAACTGTCACGTACATGTCCCAGGTGAAATGGACTGTTAGGTTTGAGTATTTTACTGTCATTCTCTACACTAAAATAACACTATACCTTTAATGTCCCTACACATTTTACAATAATCCCTGGGAAGATTCTTACCTTGTAGCCTGAATTCACAACCAGAACATGTCAAGTCATTGAGATATTTTCCGTTGTGCTGAGAGAGCACCTTCCTGATGACAAGTTGCTCTGTATCTATGTTTTAGATACAGTTGATCTTTGGATGCAATAATATCTGGTCAAAGTCTAGTGACTCAACACCATAGTATATCATAAACATAACCGCAGTTTAACCTTTGGCCAGTAAAGGCCGTGGCATAATATAACATGTAGAATCATTATGATGGATCCAATTTCAACACATCTCTAACTTTGAAGTATACAGTGCGGTCCCAAATTATCGACACCCTTGATAAAGATTAGCACAAATGTCTGTATAAAAAACATAATTCAAATACTGAGCTATATTGTATGCTCAATCCCCAAAATTATTTTACACTAATAAAATTGCTCAGAGAAAGAGATTTTGTTCAAAAAGTCAGACATTTTTTTTTTCAAGAAAAGGAAGGGGTCAAAATTGACGGCTCTGTTTACAATACATTTCATTACCTCACCTTGTGAGGATAACGTCACTGAGCCTTTTTCTAAACTGTTTAATGAGTTGGAGAACATATTGTGGGTGATCTTAGACCATTCCTCCATACAGAATACAGAATCCAAGTAATGGACTGCCCTTATGGACTGCACTCTACAATTCAAACCACAGGTTTTCAATAGGTTTCAAGTCCGGAGACTGAAATGGCCATTGCAAAATGTTGATTTTGTTTTCAATTAACAATTTCTTTCTGGATTTTGATGTATGCTTGGGGTTATTATATTGCTGGAAGATCCACTTGTAGACAAATTTCAGCTTCCTAGCAGAGGCAACCCGATTTTCAGAGCCTATACCAAGGCAGAACATATAAACCCAATAATCTATTAATCAACTAAATATTGAACGACAATTAATATTTTGCCACTATGTAACGGCAGCCTTCATTTACATTTACATTTTAGTCATTTAGCAGACGCTCTTATCCAGAGCGGTAGAGTGCATACATTTTATTACATTTTTTTTWACTTTTTTTTTTACATACTGAGACAAGGATATCGCTACCGGCCAAACCCTCCCTAACCCGGACGACGCTATGCCAATTGTGCGTTGCCCCACGGACCTCCCGGTTGCGGCCGGCTGCGACAGAGCCTGGGCGCGAACCCAGCCCAGCCTGGGCGCGAACCCAGAGACTCTGGTGGCGCAGCTAGCACTGCGATGCAGTGCCCTAGACCACTGCGCCACCCGGGAGGTGGCGCCTTCCTCCTCTTCGTCTGAAGAGGAGGTGTAGCAGGGATCGGACCAAGACGCAGCGTAGTTAGTGTCCATGTTTTAATAATAAACAACTGAACACAACACAATACAAAATAACAAAAGTGAATCTAACCGAAAGAGTCCTATCTGGTGCAATGAACACAAAGACAGAAGACAACCACCCACAAAATCCAACACAAAACAGGCTACCTAAATATGGTTCCCAATCAGAGACAATGACAAACACCTGCCTCTGATTGAGAAGCATATCAGGCCAAACATAGAAACGGAAAAACTAGACACACAACATAGAATGCCCACCCAGCTCACGTCCTGACCAACACTAAAACAAAGAAAACACAAAAGAACTATGGTCAGAACGTGACACACTAGTTACAAATTATACAGCAAATAAATTCACGAGTGCACAGTTTTACAACAAATCTGATTTATAAAGGGAAACATGCGTATGTATGGTGTGCGCCAAGTTTATATATCCCGATATTATTGTAAAGAAATGGCACACGCAGATATATATATATATATATGTGTGTGTTTTTTTTTATCCCAGCCCCCGTCCCGGCAAGAGGCCTTTTGGTAGGCTGTCATTGTAAATAAGAATTTTATTCTTAACTGACTTGCCTAATTAAATAAACCTCTCTGGGATAGGTGGGACGCTACCGTCCCACTTGGCCAAAAGCCAGTGAAAATGCAGAGCGCCAAATTCAAATAAATTACTATAAAAATCTAACTTTCATTAAATCACACATGCAATATACCAAATTAAAGCTACACTTGTTGTGAATCCAGCCAACATGTCAGATTTCAAATAGGCTTTTCGGCGAAAGCAAACGATGCTATTATCTGAGGATAGCACCATAGTAAACAAAGAGAGAGAAGCATATTTCAACCCTGCAGGCGCAACACAAAACGCAGAAATAAAAATATAATTCATGCCTTACCTTTGACGAGCTTCTTTTGTTGGCACTCCAATATGTCCCATAAACATCAGAAATGGTCCTTTTGTTTGATTAATTCCATCGATATATATCCAAAATGTCCATTTATTTTGCGCGTTTGATACAGAAAAACACCAGTTCCAACTTGTGCAACGTGACTACAAAATATCTCAAAGGTTACTTGTAAACTTTGCCAAAACAATTCAAACTACTTTTGTAATACAACTTTAGGTATTTATTAACGTAAATAATCGATAAAATTGAAGACGGGATGATCTGTGTTCAATACAGGAGGAAAACAAACTGTAGCTAGCTTTCTGGTCATGCGCCTCTATCTAACAGTACACTTCAAGTTACCCTCGTTCTGGATGGCCGTACTTCTTCATTACACAAAGGAAAAACTTCAACCAATTTCTAAAGACTGTTGACATCCAGTGGAAGCGGTAGGAACTGCAAGAACGTCCCTTAGAAATCTGGATTCCCAATGAAACCTCATTGAAAAGAGAGTGACCTNATGGTTTGTCTTCGGGGTTTCGCCTGCTAAATACGTTCTGTTATACTCACAGACATGATTCAAACAGTTTTAGAAACGTCAGAGTGTTTTCTATCCAAATCTACTAATAATATGCATATCTTATCTTCCGGGGAGGAGTAGCTGGCAGTTGAATTTGGGTATGCTTTTCATCCAAACGTGAAAATGCTGCCCCCAATCCTATTAATTAAATAAAGGTTAAATATAATAACAGAAATACCTTAATCTGCATATCATTAACAAACCCCTATTATATATTATAACCTAGCCTACATAATATATATGTAATATATATATATATATATATATATATATTTGTATACATAATATAAAATCTCTTACTTACTGAAAAATAACTTTCTGTATGGCTCAACTATCCATTATTTCCAATATTCATCCCATGCCCACACACTTATAATTGTTAAAAGTGAAAGCCTACCTGTGAGAGGGGTCGCCCTGGTAGTAGTTGTAGGTTTTTATACACTACCCAAGACCAATCTGTGAGTTCATTTGACCATTGGAAAAAGAGCTAGCGTGTAAATACTTCAGTGTGGGTTGGATTAAATTGAGCCCATCATCTTTATTTTCAAGGTAATGATGGCATTTTTCTTCCCAACACAATACCACAATAAATGTGAGTATACATTTCAAATATTGTTTTGCGCACCTATAGGAGATTCAAAATTACTCCGCAAGTGACAATAGATTAGGAGCTACATTTACTCACCTCCAAAATGAAAGTTAATATTTATTAGCAATTCCCCCCACTCACAATTTCTCACCTGAATGCATTTTTTGAAAATGTGAAGGGGTTGGACAAAGCCTGAAATTGGGTTTGAGAGTTACCCTTTAATAAATGTGACAAATAAACAGCGACACATATTATTATTATTGACAGTTAACATAGAGAATAGATATTAATCAGAACTAAATGTTCATGTAATTCTATTAAATCACCTGACTGTTTGGATGAGTCTGTTAGTAAATGTTTTATTTCTAAAAGATACATAAATATTTATGAATAAAAAAGAACTATTTACATTCAATTAGTTGTCGCTGTGTTAACCACAACCAACATGCTGGATCTCTGTTTAGGGCAGTGTGTCACGTCCTGACCTTAGAGATCCTTTTTATGTCTCTGTTTTGGTTGGTCAGGGCGTGAGTTTGGGTGGGCATTCTATGTCTGGTGTTCTATGTTGTCCTTGTGTTGTATTTCTGTGTGTTTGGCCTGATATGGTTCTCAATCAGAGGCAGCTGTCTATCATTGTCTCTGATTGAGAATCATATTTAGGTAGCCTGTTCCCACCTGTGTTTGTGGGTGGTTGTTTCTGGTTTAGTGTTTGTGTCACCTTTCAGGACTGTGCGTTTGTCGTGTTTGTTGTTTTGTTTAGTGTTGCATATTTTATTAAATGATATGAACACTTATCACACTGCACCTTGGTCCTCTTCTTCTCCTCCAGACGACAAGCGTTGGGTAAGCACTCTAAAATGAGTCTTTCTGGGGAGGGAGAGGAGGGGGGCCCTGCATCTAAAATGAGTCTCCCTGGGCAACATGACACCAAAGCTAAGAGTTGAGATGACAATATTGTTTAAGAATTTGTTTCCAAAAGCCTGTATGCATATTTTTTTCACATCAAAAACGACTGCTTATGTGTATCTTCAATATCACTGTTTCCAGATTTTTTTATTCATATATTTTAGATGTGTATGAAACTGTTTTTTTTGTGCAAAATGCAATATATCCGTTGTTTAGCTGGAATGGAATGTTAGTATACTGTATATTTGACTGTGATATGTGGTTGTCTGACCAAGCTATCTTAAGATGAATGCACTTACAGATGCCATATCTTAATTTGATCCAGTTTCTCATAGCAGGAAAATAATCCTGCAGCAACAAAAATTCTGAATTTTTAATGTCGATTATAATGAATGAACATTTTTGTAGCGGTTGATACAGTACATTTTTGATTAAGGCAAATCAAGTCTGAAATTTTGAAGTGGAAATTATACACGTTAGAATACTTTTTACAACCTTTTTAAACCACCACATGTTTGCATTTCCTGCAGTGCAGGAAAATTACTACATCAACAGGATTATGAAATTAAGATACGCTTACTGTACAATTATTTTAAAAATGCATATTTCCTACAACCGGTGGCAGGTAGCCTAGCGGTTAAGAGCCCCAGAGATGCGCAGCGGTCTAAGGCACTGCAACTCAGTGCTAGAGGCGTCACTATAGACCCTGGTTCGATTCCAGGCTGTATCACAACCGGCCTTGATTGGAAGTCCCATAGGGCGGCGCACAATTGGCCCAGCGTCGTCCGGGTTAGGCTTTTGGCCGGGATAGGCCGTCTATGTAAATAAGAATTTGTTCTTAACTTCTCTAGGCTTGGGGGCACTATTTTCACATCCGGATGAAAAGTGTGCCCAAAGTAAACTGCCTGCTACTCAGGCCCAGAAGCTAGGATATGCATATAATTGGTGGGTTTGGATAGAAAACACTCTGAAGTTTATAAAACTGTTTGAAAAATGTCTGTGAGTATAACAGAACTGATTTGGCAGGCGAAACCCCGAGCACAATCCATCCAGGGAATTTGTTTTTTGAGGTCAATTTGTTTTCCATTYGTTTTCTATGGTAAGCCCGTTTTAATAGAAATATGCTTGCAGGTCCTATAGCTTCCACTAGATGTCAACAGTCTTTAGAAATTGGTTGATGTTTTTCTTTAGAGAAATGAAGAAGTACAGCTGTCCAGAACGAGGCTCCAGCCTAGGGCTCTCTAATGTTTTGATGCGCGCGACCTGGAACGAGCGTTCTTTGTTTTCCTCCAGTATTGAACACAGTTTATCCCGTCTTAAATTGTATCGATTATTTACGTAAAAAAATACCTAAAGTTGTATTAGGAAAGTTGTTTGAAATGTTTGGACAAAGATTACAGGTAATTTATTAGATATTTTGTAGTCATGTTGCGCGAGTTGGAACCGGTGTTTTTCTGGATCAAATGCGCCAAATAAATGGACATTTTGGAGATATAACGACGGAATTAATCGAACAAAAMGACCATTTGTGATGTTTATGGGACATATTGGAGTGCCAACAAAAGAAGATCTTCAAAGGTAAGGCATGAATTATATAGTTATTTCTGTGTTTTGTGTCGCGCCTGGCCGGTTGAAATATGAATGTCATGTGTTTGTTTGGTGGGGTGCTATCCTCAGATAATCGCATGGTTTGCTTTCGCCGTAAAGCCTTTTTGAAATCTGACACATTGGCTGGATTAACAACAAGTGTAGCTTTATTTGGTGTATTGCATGTGTGATTTCATGAAAGTTTAATATTTATAGTAATTTAATTTGAATTTGGCGCTCTGCCATTTCACCGGATGTTGTCGAGGGGTTCAGCTAGCAGAACGTCTAGCCGTAACAAGTTTAACCTCTAATTCCTCCCAAACCCGGATCCGGGAGCACCCCCCACAGTAAAAAAGCTGACTAGCATAGCCTAGCATAGCGCCACAAGTAAATACTAGCATCTAAATATCATTAAATCACAAGTCCAAGACACCAGATGAAAGATACAGATCTTGTGAATCCAGCCATCATTTCTGATTTTTAAAATGTTTTACAGGGAAGACACAATATGTAAATCTATTAGCTAACCACGATAGCAAAAGACACAACTTTTTTTCCCCACCATTTTTTTCCTGCATCAGTAGCTATCACTAATTCGACTAAATAAAGATATATATAGCCACTAACCAAGAAACAACTTCATAAGATGACAGTCTGATAACATATTTATGGTATAGGATATGTTTTTTTAGAAAAATGTGCATTTTTCAGGTATAAATCACAGTTCTACATTGCAGCTGCAATCTGAAATAGCGTTGGAAGCAGCCGGAATAATTACAGAGGCCGACGTCAATTACCAAAATACTCATCCTAAAACATTTCTGAAAAATACACAGCCTACAGTAATCGAAAGACACAGATCTTGTGAATCCAGACAATATTTCAGATTTTCTAAGTGTTTTACAGCGAAAACACAATATATCGTTATATTAGCATACCACATGAGCTAACATCACACCAGAATTGAATCAAGGCAAAAGGGGCGATAACGTTATCGCCACCAAAATATATACATTTTTTCACTAACCTTCTCAGAATTCTTCAGATGACAGTCCTGTAACATCATATTACACAATGCATATAGAGTTTGTTCGAAAATGTGCATATTTAGCATCACAAATCGTGGTTATGCTATGTAATCAGTCAAAACATGGCATGCATTCTGGCCGGCGCCATCTTGGAAAGGCACCTAAGTTTACGATTATTTATCGATTAGATTGACTAAAAAAATACAGGTTGGACAGCTAATGAAAGATGCATTAGTTATTAATGCAACCGCTGATTTAGATTTTTTAAATTAACGTTTCTAGACATCCAGTGTGCGTTACAACCAGACTAGTGCCGCAACAATGGCCGACAACTGCGTTTACATTTTTCACATAAATACGGAATAAAATCATAAATAACTCTTACTTTTGGACGAGCTTCCATCAGTATCTTGGGCAATGTGTCCTTTGTCCAAAAGAATCGTTGCTTTGTTGTAAAACGACCTCRTCAACTTCGYAACTAGCAGCTAACGATAGCTACACGGCACACACATGRCCAAATCCTCAAACGCAATACTAAGGAAATTCCGAAAAATAGCAATATACTCGCATAAACTGATATAAATCGGTTTCAAATAACTTCGTTATGATGTTTCTAACACCTATATCGAATTAAATCACAGACGGATAGATCTTTGGTCAATAACGAGAGCTTTTGAGCATACCATTCTGATGTCTTCCCTGCGTCCTGGCGAGCGTCGAAAGGAAGGGACACCTCACTCCATTGCCTTTTATAAACTCTGAGAAACACGTAGAGAGGCCATTCCACTTCTCATTGGTTACTGACATCCAGGGGAAGGCGGGTGCAGTTCATTTCCATCCATAGGGCACACACAGAGCTTAAAACTGATCCGAGATCAGAGACTATTTTTCAGAGCTTCGCATGTCCTGTCATGATTTTCGCTGTAGAAAGAGTTCTGGTTCACCCACAGACATAATTCAAACGGTTTTAGAAACTAGAGAGTGTTTTCTATCCAATAGTAATAATAATATGCATATTGTACGAGCAATAATTGAGTACGAGGCAGTTTAATTTGGCAATGAAAAAAAAAAAAAAATGCTAACAGCTCCCCCTATTGACAAAAGGTTAATTAAGCAAGCTTGCAAGTCATTTGGACTCGGGTTGTGAAAAATCATTGGGGTTTATGATATGTATTTCTTTTGATGTGCTACATTGAAAATGTATGTTGCTTTGGTGGAGTCATTTACTGTTTCAGTTTCATTTCATGATTGGGAAAGCATATCCTTATACAGTGGCTTGCGAAAGTATTCACCCCCCTTGGCATTTTTCCTATTTTGTTGCATTACAACCTGGAATTAACATTTATTTTTGGGGGGTTTGTATCATTTGATTTACACAACATGCCTACCACTTTGAAGATGCAAAATATTTTTCATTGTGAAACAAACAAGAAACAAGACAAGCTTGTGACTCTACAAACTTTTGCTAATTCTTTTGATTATTTTGCTAACCTCCCATTATTGTAATGGTGAGAGGTTAGCATGTATTGGGGGTATGACATTTGTGCATCTAATTTTCTCACTCATTATTATTCATGATTCATTAAGGACTATCCGTAATCATGGTAGCATTAACGTGTTCAGAAACATTCTAGTTTTATTCACAATAAAAGTTTTTTTTAAAACAACATTCTTTTAGGCACAAAATAATCTGAAACACGACCAAAACAAACAGAAAATGACCTCAGTAAAAAGTAATGAAAGTAAAAAGCATGAAAAAAACTGCTATTCTTTGGTGGTGAAAATAGTGACAGTATATTTGTTCAACATATTCAGATATATCAGTGTCCTGAAACCTGCCATATAGTCATAAATTGTATCGATGACGCTGTGAGTCGAGAAGCAGGTGAAATGTTTAATAAAACATGGAACGAGACAACAGAACAAAAGCGTCTTAACATACAAATACAGACTGAGGAATGAATGTACGGGAGGGACATAAAAGGGGAGGTAATGGAGTCCAGGTGTGAATCATAGACCAGGATGTCATCGATATACACGACCACCTGGCGTCCGAGCATGTCCTTGAACACCTCGTTAACAAATGCCTGGAACACTGACGGAGCATTGGCTTAACCAAATGGCATCACCAAGTACTCGTAGTGACCAGACATCATGCTGAACGCCAACTTCCACTCATCCTCCTCCCGGATGTGGATGAGATTATAAGCACTCCACAGGTCCAGTTTGGTTACAAAACAGGCCCCCCGGAGCTGTTCGATGGCTGCCGGCACCAATGGGAGAGGGTACCGATACTTTGTGGTAATTTAATTGAGTCCTCTGTAGTCAATGCATGGACGGAACCCTCCATCCTTCTTGCCACGAAGAAGAAACCAGCCGACTCAGGGGAAGTGGACGTGTGGACGAAACCTTGTTGGAGCGCCTCTTGGATGTAATCCTCTATGTCCTGGGTCTCAGCCAGAGACAGAGGGTAGATGCATCTGCGCGGAGGTGCTGCACCGTCAAGCAGGTCGATGGCACAGTCCCAGGGGCGATGAGGAGGAAGACAGGTAGCGCGGGTCTTGGAGAATACCTCCCGCAGGTCCTGGTATACTGCCGGGATGTTGGGCTGAAGGGCAACCACAGGACTCTCAACAGATGTGGAACCACAGGGAACAGGGAAGCAGGACCTCCGGCATTCAGGTGACCAATCTGATTTTCATCCTATTAGTGTTTTATCCAGTGTTTTACTTGCTATATTGTATTTACTTTGCCACCATGGCCTTTTTTTTGCCTTCACCTCCCTTATCTCACCTCACTTGCTCACATTGTATATAGACTTATTTTTCTACTGTATTATTGACTGTATGTTTGTTTTACTCCATGTGTAACTCTGTGTTGTTGTATGTGTCGAACTGCTTTGCTTTATCTTGGCCAGGTCGCAATTGTAAATGAGAACTTGTTCTCAACTTGCCTACCTGGTTAAATAAAAAATAAATAAAAATTAGGGTTACGGCGTTGAAGCCAAGGGAGGCAGAGGATGATCTTGTGACCTGGTGCACTGGTAATGAGGGGATATTTTCCTGATGATTGGACTCCACGGTGAGGGTGAGTGGTTGAGTGATGTGGGTGACGGTTCCGGATCCTAATGGCTGATTATCAAGGGCTTGAACCGGAAAACGAGAGGAGAGCGGGTATGAAATGACATTGAGAGAGGAGGCAAGGGTCTGGTCAATAAAGTTCCCTGCAGCACCAGAATCCACTAACGCTGTAGACACAGTACACGAGGGACAGTCAATGAGTGTGATGGACACCAAAAATAGTGGAAAACTCACTCCTGCCCTATGAGGTGGAATATCACTTGACCGTCCCTTTGCCTTGGGAATCCCATATTAGAACGTGCCGGACACTGCTGGAGCATGTGCCCTTCTTGGCCACAATACAGACCYAGCCCCAGCTGTCTCCGTCTGTGTAGTTCCGCCGCGGGTAGGAGTGAGACCCCTACCTCCATGGGTTCAGGCTCTGATCCAGAGTGTTCCCTGAGGGAGGGAGAGAAGCAATGAGAGTACCGAAGCTCGCTTAGTAGGCCATCGCAATGAGTGCGTCTAAGGAGAGATTGTCATCTCGACAGGCCAATTCCGTCAGACCTCCTCGCAAAGACCTCTTTGGAATAGCGTACTAAGTGCCGGCTCGTTCCATCCACTGGATACTGCTATTGTCCGAAAGGTGAGTGCGTACTCGGCAGCCGTCTGATCCCTCTGCCGTAATTGGAGTAAGCACTCACTCAAAGATGCATTTGAACAGAGCCATGATCCCCTCATATGAATCAAGCTCCTCCTCTCTCATAGACAGCCTTAGCCCATTCCAAAGCCTGCCCAATCAGCAGAGAAATAACCGCGGCAACCTGACCTCTCAGTGGTGGGAGCTCCCATCTGGTGCATAAAGTAGAGGAAGCACTGAAGTAGGAAGCCACAGCATTTAGATGAGGTGCCATCATATTTGTCCGGAAGGGACAAACAGGCATCGCTGACCTGAGGGGGTTGCTGAATGGCCTGTTGTTTTGGCTCACTGGGTCAACTGGTTGTAGAAAATCCTCCGCTAGTCGATGGTAACGCCTCCTGGGCATGTTCGCGTTATTGCAAACTGCGAAGAACCTCTCCCATAGACGTCACCAGTTGTGCCAGCTGGTCCTGGTGTTGACGTAGTAGGTATCCCTGCTCGTCGAGCGTCTGGGAGATATTCGATTTTCCTGTTGCTTCCATTGTTGGAGTCYGTATTCTGTAACGATGACGCTGTGAGTCGAGAAGCAGGTGAAATGTTGAATAAAACAACAAGCTGTAACGGTTCTCGTCCTCTTCATCTGAGGAGTAGCAAGGATCGGACCAATACGCAGCGTGGTAAGTGTCCATTTTAATTTATTAAAACTGAACACTGAAAAATACAAAATAACAAAGTGAATAATACCGAAAAAGTCCTGAAATGTGAAACAAACACCACAACAGGAAACAATCACCCACAAAACACAATAGAAAACAGGCTACCTAAATATGGCTCCCAATCAGAGACAACGACTGACACCTGCCTCTGATTGAGAACCATACTAGGCCAAACACATAGAAATATAACATACAGAACAAAACATAGAAAAACAACATAGAATGCCCACCCCAACTCACGCCCTGACCAAACTAAAATAAAGACATAAAAAAGGAACTAAGGTCAGAARGTGACACAAGCATGGAACGAGACAACAAAACATAACATAATAACAGGAACAATACCAACTGAGGAATGAACGTAAGAGAGGGACATATAAAGGGGAGGTAATGAGGAAGGTAATGGAGTCCAGGTGTAAATCATAATGATCTGCAGGTGTGCGTAATGATGAATCCCAGGACCGGTGGTTAGTATTCCGGCGATGTCGCATTCCGGACATTTGTAGAGAGAAAAATGTATAGTATAAAAGATAATATAATAATATATAAAAATATTTGAGTAGACTAACCAGACCAGTTCAAAAAGCAGTATCAGTCAAAAGACAGACAGTGAGGTATCAGATTTAGATTGTATTGATTGTACAGTCCACACTATATATATATTTTGACAGTGAAACATTTCTAAACTATCAAAATAAAGAAAGTCACACACTCCATGTATAAAATCCCAACAATTTGTGAAACATTTAACATTTAGCTCAATACTCCAGCATTTTGGATTTGAGATCAAATGTTTCATATGAGGTGACAGTATATAATGTCACCTTTAATTTGAGGGTATTTTCATACATATCTGTTTAACCGTTTAGAAATGAAATCAAATGATGTATCTTGTCCCCCCATTTGAAGAAGTCATAAGCATTCTGACCAATTCATTTATAGTTTATTAAATTAGTCAAAAGTTTWGTATTTGGTCCCATATTCCTTGCACGAAATGACTCAAACTCATTGGTTGCATTGGTTGCATTTGCAGTTTGTTTAGGTTGTGTTTTGGGTTATATTTTGCCCAATAGTAACTGAATGACTGGAGTCATTTTATTGTCTAAGTGAGTAGATATCATGTTTCTAAACACTACTAAATGAATCATGATGATGCCATGATTAAGAAAAATAATGAATGAATCATGAATAATAATGAGTTAGAAAGTTAGAGGCTACAACAAAACATGCTAACCTCTCACCATTACCAATTCGATTACATTATAACAAATAAAAAAAAATTGGGGTGGGAGGTATGATCTCACCATTACCAATAACAGAGGAGGTATGATCTCACCATTACCAATAACAGAGGAGGTATGATCTCACCATTACCAATAACAGAGGAGGTATGATCTCACCATTACCAATAACAGAGGAAGTATGATCTTTGTGCCTCTGTAACTTTCTCATTCATCATCATTCACGATTCATTCATGATTATTCATGATTACTCATAATCACATCAGGGAAATAATCCTGCATGCAGAGCAAATGTGCATTAATACGTGGATTACAATTAATGGAAATGTTTTGCAAGGGTTGGTACAATTTCCATTTTGGCAAATCAAGTCTGACACATTGAAGTGTAAATTCCCCACTTTAGAAGCCTTTGTAAAACCTTATAGTGGTTTAATAATTTATTTCAACAATAAAATATAATTTTCCAACATTTCTGAAAGTGAAAAAATAGCATTTTAGAATGAAACTCTTATGTTTCCCCATCTGYGCTCAGAGTAGATGAGAGACGTAATGATTGTCTCTGTTGTGTTGAAGTCCAATCAAGCAGGAGAGACCAGCCTCCCCTGTAACCAGCTGTGTGTCCATGAAGAGTGACCAGTCTATGCTTATACCTATACAGTTTAGAGTGGAAGACTTTTCTACTGAACAAAGGTAAGAAGTTAAGTTAAACAACACTGTCTACACTGTCTCTAGTCATTTCTCCTCTCCCATTTTCCCATTTCTTTTAGTTGTTTTCATAATCCATAGGCTAATCCTTTTTTCCATGTTCATAGTTCTAAATCAATATTTAACAAGCACAACATTTACTCCGTGTGTGTGTGTGTGTGTGTGTGTGTGTCCTCTCCATGTTCAGTGGCCTTGTTATGAACATGCACATCCTGAGGAAAATGAACCAGACGGAGCTTGCTGACACACTGGAGAAAAGTAAGAACTGTCTGCCTCATGTTGAATGCTGTTTTGTAAAAAAAAACATTTAAAAGCTGTAGCTAAAGTACAGCTAAAGTAGCTGTGTAACTCAATGATGTTGTAGCAGCCTTAACACAACGCCAAGTGACCTTGTCAAGTAGCAGGAGGGATGTGTAGGAGAGAAAGAGACAACTTGAATAATACCATCAATAATAATACCAATAATAATAAAATGAGTCACTCCAGTGTGTAATACATTATGAAAACATTTACACATTTAGACAGACAGTTAAGAGAATAAAATATTAGAATGTACAACTGTATAACACAGTCCTACAATACAGTAAAACACACGTAATATTAATATCTTCTGTATTATTTCTAGATTCAGATGAGCTTGTTGTGATTTGCCAACGTGAACTCAAATCTAATCTAAAGAAGAAGTTTCAATGTGTATTTGAGGGGATCGCTAAACAAGGAAACCCAACACTTCTCAATAAGATCTACACAGAGCTCTACATCACAGAGGGTGGAACAGGAGAGGTCAATAATGAACATGAGCTGAGACAGATTGAGACAACAACCAGGAAACAAGCAAAGGGCAAGGCAGTACAAAATTAGGTTGTAGGTTTGGAGTTTCAATCTGGAATGAAGGTTATGTTGTGGAGGGTAGCATCCTGTATATGTCCCTGCCGAAAAATCCAAGTTTATCTAACTCCAAAACTCTCTTTTTGTAAAAAACATGTTGAAAAATGTGAGAGCTCACATGCAGCTGTGTCTCTCTAAGCAGAGGGAGGGGCCACAAATCTTAAGATAGCTAGGTCAGACAACCCCACATATCATAGTCCAAAAACATGACATGAACATTCAATTCCAGCTAAACAATGGATTTAGCGTTTTGCAAAAAAACTAAAACATTTTCATACCAATATAAAAATCTAGAACAGTTATATTGAAGCTACCCATAAGCAATGATTTCTGATGAAAAAACACAAATGTGATTTTTTTGTTGTATATATGGCGTTTTGGAAAATAAATTTTTAAACAATATTGTCAGTCACCTCTTAGCTTTGGTGTCATGTTCCCCTAAGAGATGCATTTTAGAGACAGGGACCACCTCCTCTCTCTCCCCAGAGAGACTCATTTTAGAGCACTGACCCCTAAACAGAGATCCAGCATGTTGGTTGTGGTTAACACAGAGACAAATAATTCATAAATGTAAATTGTTCGATTTTATTTATTATCTCTTAGAAATAAAACATTTACTAACAGCAACATCTAAACAGTCAGGTGATTTAATGCAATTACTTTTTCTAGCCAAATGACTACTCAAAACCCGCCCACAAGGCCTGAAAACTAACCTGAAAAATAGCCCCGGATAGGCCTACATCTTATTTCAGATAGCCTACAGTAGCCTAGACAAGATGTTGGCAAAGATGTAAACTGAACGATTTAGCAGCTTGCTCAATTCAAATTGTCAGATTAATTGATTTAACATGAATAGCAAGGCATTTCAAGGTAAGAAGGGCTTCTGTTGCCCAGTAGCCTGCTGGAATAGGCTACTGAGGATGGAGTCATAATTTCAATCACTGAATCAAATATGAATAAAATGTATATGAACTGAATAGGCCTATGCTGTCAACAACATACTTGTTTTTTTTTACCTGTATCTGACTGACTGTTACCTTCAATCTAATGCAATCTAACATCAGATCAGCAATTGCGATAGAACTGTGACCATGGTCACACTTGATATCTTCCAATTGATTAACTAAACAAGGCCTTTAATAATTGCATAAACACAAGGCTACAACAACAATACACTGAAGTTATAGGCTATGTATTAAATCCGTTTGCCAGCTCCAGGTAGGCTACACAAGTGGCACAAAATGATTTGCAATGACTCCATTAATTCAACATATGTATAGTATAAAATGGTAGGCTACAGTAGCCTACATAGACATATACATTAACTTATTTGATATAGGGGGCAGCATTTTCACTTTTGGATGAATTGCGTGCCCATAGTGAACTGCCTCCTACTCTGTCCCAGATGCTATATATGCATACTATTATTACTATTGGATAGAAAACACTCTGAAGTTTCCAAAACTGTTTGAATGATGTCTGTGAGTATACAGATCATATGGCAGGCAAAACCTGAGAAAAAATCCAAACAGGGTGAGAATTCTGAGAAGGGTCGATATTAAAGTCATCGCCTATTCAATTCCCTGTAATATATGGATCTGTTTGCACTTTCTACGCCTTCCACTAGATGTCAACAGTCTGTAGAACGCTGAATGAAGCCTCTAGTGTGATGTGGGCCGGATGGAAGGTGTTTCATCACTGGTCTGGCAGATTGCCAGTTCTTGCTCACGCGCTTCCTCATTGATACTCTCTTGCGTTCCATTATTATACAGACATGAAGAAATGCTCCGGTTGGAACGTTATTGGATATATTGTAAACAACATCTGAAGATTGATTCTCTACTAAGTTTGAAAAGTTTATTCGACTTGTAATATAACTTTTTGAAGTTTTCGTCGCACGTTTGGCTGCATCTGCCGAGCATTTGGACACGCAAAAGTAGCTAAGTAGCAAAAGTAGCTAATTGGACATAAGTAATGGACATTATCGAACAAACAACGATTTATTGTGGAACTAGGATTCCTGGCAGTGCATTCTGATGAACATAATCAAAGGTAAGGGAATATTTATGATGTCTTTTCGTATTTCTGTTGACTCCAACATGGCGGAGAAATGTTGTTAAATCTGAGCGCTGTCTCAGATTATTGCATGGTGTGCTTTTTACATAACGTTTTTTTTTAAAATCTGACACAGCGGTTGCATTAAGAACAAGTGTATCTTTCATTCTGTGTAAAACATGTTTCATCAAATTTATATGAGTATTTCTGTTATTTGACATGGCTCTCTGCAATTACTCCGGATATTAGACGCATTTCTGAACATTGCGCCAATGTAAACTGAGATTTGTTGGATATAAATATGCACATTATCGACAAAACATAAATGTATTGTGTAACATGAGTCCGTCATGAGTGTCATCTGATGAAGATCATTAGTGATCATTTTATCTCTATTCTGCTT
The DNA here is from genome assembly GCF_002910315.2 of Salvelinus sp. IW2-2015. Classification (NCBI taxonomy): domain Eukaryota; kingdom Metazoa; phylum Chordata; class Actinopteri; order Salmoniformes; family Salmonidae; genus Salvelinus; species Salvelinus sp. IW2-2015. Next base: position 107,299 of record NW_019944267.1, on the reverse strand, counting down.
TGTACTACTATCTTTTGCTGGGAGATGGCCGTTTTTTTCTGTGGCTATTACTGAGCTAACATAATTGTATGCTTTCCCCGTAAATCCTTTTTGAAATCAGACATGTTGCTGGATTCACAACATGTGTAGCTTTAATTTGGTGTCTTTCATGTGTGTTTCATGAAAGATTGATTTTTATAGTAATATATTTGAATTTGGCGCTCTACATTTTTTCTGGATTTTGGCCAAGTGGGACGCTACCGTCCCACCTGTCCCCAGAGTTAATAGGCTACTTGATGGTCAACAGATGTATCATTCTCCACATTTAATGTCAGTTTCATTGTGGAGTTTTTCTCATAACAGAATCACATGAGATAGTTTTATAACTTTCACTTCAAATTTCCACTCGTGAGACCCAAGAACTGATCATGCGTAAATACCTTCGCATGACATGGTTTTCCATAAGTCACCCCGTGCTAATTTACCTAGTGAGCTCTAGAGCGCCAAAAGTAGTTTTCCTGTGCTTTGTTGCCTTATTTCTTGATGTGCATCAGTTCTAGAGCGTTAATATGTTTTATGGAAAAAGGGTTGTAAAATAGGTGTCTCTATAATGACAATCTAAATAGCCTACCTTATAACATTTAGGACTACTGATTAGTTTCCACTTTGAAAACTGCTGTCTGACAGCAACTAAGCTCAAGTAGCAGTTCTACTAACTAGTAATATCTAATTCCAGGTATTTATTACGTTCCGGCCCCGGAATCGGGTGTCAGTCTCGGCCCTGAATCAAAATGAATGACTGCCCAGAATCGGCAGAAGTACATCTGGCCTTTTCAGTCTACCGGAATTCAGCCGACTTTGCCGGCATCTTACCAGAATCCCCCCAGAAGCGGACCGATGCTAATTTAAATAAATGTATACAAAATTACCCGATTTTTTTGTAATTTTAAATATTACTATTATACATTTTATACATACAAATTATACCCATCCACAAATAAACGTTTGTGTCGGAGGAAACACCATACACCTGGTGACCGTGTCAGCGCCTAGCCAGCCACAGGAGTCACGACAGCGTGTGTTTGGCCTTGTATGGTTCTCAATCAGAGGCAGGTGTCGATCGTTGTCTCTAATTGAGAATCATACTTAGGTAGCCTGTTTTCCCACTATGGGTTGTGGGTAGTTGTTTCCGTTTCAGTGTTTGCACCATTCGGGACTGTTTCGGTTTTCATTTGATTCTCTTGTTCTTTTTGTGTTCATTCTCATTAAACGTTATTATGGATACGTACCACGCTGCACATTGGTCTGACATTTCCTACTCCTCCTCAGACGAAGAGGACGAAAGCCGTTACAGCCAGAGTAGTCCCAATCGGCCCGAGTCCCAAGTAATACATTTGGCCAAGATAAGTCTCACCGGAATCGGCCCGAGCCCCAAGTAATACATTTAGGCCAGACACCGGAATCGGCCCGAGCTCAATCCCCGCATCCTAGCCATTAAATAATACTCCCGAAGGCGGCCCAGACTCGGGCCACATGACGTCGGCCGAGTCTGACTCTCAGCCGGAATCGGCCCAGATCCACTGTGCTAGCTGGGTATATTACTCTGTCCTTTAGAATAGATTATTGTTCAGAAATATTTACTTTATTTTGTAATCTTTCCATATAGTGTTTTCTGCTCTGTCGTCTCTACATGAATCCTGTACAAAATAACAACTTTACTTTCTGTTTCAGCTCAGGCGTCTCCCCATCCTGATAATAAAGTGTTTTATTGGTATCTTCCAATAGATGGCAGTAAACACCTGCTGTAACTAGACTTTACAACAGTATGTGTTCGGTTTCTTGGTCCTGGTGACCCCTGGCCCCTTATTCACAAAGGGAGTCTCCGAGGAGGAGTGCTGATCTAGGATCAGGTCACCCTGTCAATGTAATCTTATTCATTATGATCTAAAAGGCTAAAATGATCCCAGATCAGCACTCCTACTCCTTTTGAATCCATCATGATTTATAAGTTATATTCTTTAAGAATCAATTAATATAATTAATTGAACTGCTTGCCATGAACAGATATGAGGTCTTAACTTAAAGGTACTATATAAACCTTATATAAACCTTATGGTCATTTTAATGGGGTTGAACATCCATCCCATCAGATTGTGTGAAGGATTTTATGAGTTCAGAAAAATACTGACTTGAAAGCATTTCTCTGACCTCACCCTGCTGAAACACACGCAAGTAAACACCACATAGCTACAGTTAAATGCTTTTCTGGTTTTACCCACTTTTACAGCCAATGTATGAACTGGCATCCATATGAATCAGTGGAATAAACAGACCAGTTAGCCACCTCCCAGTAGATGGACCCCACSCAGAACTTTCTGCAATACCGCATCTTCAGTAACAGAGCATTCTAGACACTATCTGGTTTAACCAGGTAGGCCAGTTGAGAACAAGTTCTCATTTACAACTGTGACCTGGCCAAGATAAAGCAAAGCAGTGCGACACAAACAACACAGAGTTACACATGGGATAAACAAACGTACAGTCAATAACACAATAGAAAAATCTATATACAGTGTGTGCAAATGTAGTAAGATTTAGCAACTAACACTGGAGTGATAGATGTGTAGAAGATGAATGTGCAAGTAGAGATACTGGGGTGCAAAGGTGCATAAAAAAATAACAATATGGGGATGAGGTAGCTGGGTGGGCTATTTACAGATGGGCTGTGTACAGGTGCAATGATCGGTAAGCTGCTCTGACAGCTGATGCTTAAAAACTGTTTTGAACAAGGTGGGGGTGTCACGCCCTGGCCTAACCAAAATAGAGAACAAAAGCCTCTCTATGGCCAGGGCGTGACACCCCCACCTTGTTCAAAACAGTTTTTAAGCATCAGCTGTCAGAGCAGTGACTAGGGTGGGCATTCTAGTTTCTTTATTTCTATGTTTTGTATTTCTATGGTTCTCAATCAGGGACAGCTGTCTATCGTTGTCTCTGATTGGGAATCATACTTAGGTAGCCTTTTTCCCGTTGGTGTTTGTGGGTAGTTTACTTTGTTAGTGGCACTATTGCCCAAGTTAAGCTTCACGGTCGTTTCCTTGTTTTGTTGTTTTGTTGGCGACATTCATTTCAAATAAAAATAAATGTACGCTTATCACGCTGCGCTTTGGTCCAGTCATTTCCAGGAAGAGGATCGTGACAGAACTACCCACCACAAATGGACGAAGCAGCGTGTTAAGGAGGAGCAGCGTTTTTTGGACTCATGGACTTGGGAGGAAAACCTGGACGGTAAAGGACCCTGGGCAAAGGCTGGGGAATATCGCCGTCCAAAGGAGGAAATAAAGGCAGCGAAGGAGGAGCGGCGTCGATATGAGGAGGCAAGTCATCGAAGCAGGCACGAGAGGCAGCCCCAAAACATTTTGGGGGGGGCGCACAGGGAGATTGGCGGAGTCAGGTGATAGACCTGAGCCAACTCCCCGTGCTTACCGCGGGGAGCGAGTGACTGGGAAGGCACCGTGTTATGCGGTAAAGCGCACAGTGTCTCCGGTGCGCATGCACAGCCCGGTGCACAGCCCGGTGCGCTCAAAGCCAGCTCTCCGTAAGTACCACGCTAGAGTGGGCATCCAGCCAGGGCGGACTGTGCCAGCTCAGCGCTCTTGGTCTCCGGTGCGCTGTTTCGGCCCAGGGTATCCTGCGCCGGCTCTGCGCACTGTGTCTCCGGTGCGCTGTGACTGCTCAGTGCGTCCTATGCCTGCGCTCCGCCCGTGCCGGGCTAAAGTGGGCATTCAGCCAAGAGGAGAGGTGCAAGTGTTAAGCACCAGATCTCCAGTGCCCCCCCACAGCCCGGTTCGACTTGTGCCTCCTCCAAGGACCAGGCCTCCAGTAGGTCTCCCCAGCCTGGTTCATCCTGTGCCTCCTCCAAGGACCAGGCCTCCAGTAGGTCTCCCCAGCCGGGTTCATCCAGTGCCTCCTCCAAGGACCAGGCCTCCAGTAAGTCTCCCCAGCCTGGCGAATCCTGTGCCTCCTCCAAGGACCAGGCCTCCAGCGACGGTCCCCAGTCCGGGGCCTGCAGCGAGGGTCCCCAGTCCGGGGCCCGCAATGAGGGTACCCATTCCGGGGCCAGCAACGAGCGTCCCCAGTCCGGGGTCGGCGGCGTGGGTCCACGCACCAGAGGCACCACCAAAGTGGGGGGAGCCAGAGGCGGAGGGGGGTCTACGTCCCGCACCAGAGCTGCCGCCGTAAAAGAAGCCGACCCGGACCCTCCCCTTTAGAGTCAGGTTTTGCGGCCAGAGTCCGCACCTTTGAGGGGAGGGGGGGGTACTGTCACACTTTGGCCATAGAGAGGCTTTTATTCTCTATTTTGGTTAGGCCAGGGTGTAACCATGCTAAAACAAAGAAATAACAAAATAACTAAGGTCAGAACGTGACAGGAGCACACACAACGCAATCTCTCCCTCTCTTTATCTCTGTCGCTCTCTCTCTCTCTCTCTCTCTCTCCATTACGTAACGACATTGTTGTTTCATTAATGCATTATCATTGTTTGTTCCATGATGTCTGTGTTGATGATGTTTCTCTCCCAAAAGACACCCGACACCACTGTCCTCTTTTTACAGGTAGGCCTACACATGACTTCAAATAATTTTTTTAATGATTGTAATTACAAACACGTATGCATTATCCATTGGTAATAGTAACAACCCTGACAATACACTGAATATGCTATTTGCCTTCAGATGCACATGTGTCTTGGAGGAGATCTGTCTGAGGTCATCCTCTCAGAGAGATCTGTCTGGAGGTCTCCTCTCAGAGGAGATCTGTCTGGAGGTCGTCCTCTCAAGAGAGATCTGTCTGGAGGTCATCCTCTCAGAGGAGATCTTCTGGAGGTCTCTCTCAGAGGAGATCTGTCTGGAGGTCATCCTCTCAGAGGAGATCTGTCTGGAGGTCGTCCTCTCAGGGAGATCTGTCTGGAGGTCGTCCCTCTCAGAGGAGATCTGTCTGGAGGTCATCCTCTCAGGGGAGATCTGTCTGGAGGTCGTCCTCTCAGAGGAGATCTGTCTGGAGGTTGTCCTCTAGAGGAGATCTGTCTGGAGGTCATCTCTCAGAGGAGATCTGTCTGGAGGTTCCTCTCAGAGGAGATCTGTCTGGAGGTCATCTCTCAGCGGAGATTGTCCTGGAGTC
>NW_019944267.1:96007-102119 GCF_002910315.2 Salvelinus sp. IW2-2015 | reverse complement strand
TCTCAGAGGAGTCTGTCTGGAGGTCGTCCTCTCAGAGGAGATCTGTCTGGAGGTCGTCTCTCAGAGTAGATCTGTTCTGGAGGTCATCCTTCACAGAGGAGATCTGTCTGGAGGTCATCCTCTCAGAGGAGATCTGTCTGGAGGTGTTCCTCTCAGAGGAGATCTGGTCTGGAGGTCGTCCTCTCAGAGGAGATCTGTCTGGAGGTTGTCCTCTCAGAGGAGATCTGTCTGGAGGTATCCTCTCAGAGGAGATCTGTCTGGAGATCTCAGCTCAGAGGTGATCTGTCTGAGGTCTCCTCTCAGAGGAGATCGTGTCTGGAGGTATCTCTCAGAGGAGATCTGTCTGGAGGTGTCCTCTCAGAGGAGAATCTGTCTGGAGGGTCATCCTCTCAAGGAGATCTTGTCTGGAGGTCTCCTCTCAGAGAGAATCTGTCTGGAGGTCATCCTCTCAGAGGAGATCTGTCGGAGGTCACTCTCAGAGGATCTGTCTGGAGGTCGTCCTCTCAGAGAGATCTGTCTGGAGGTCATCCTCTCAGGAAGATCTGTCTGGAGGTTCTCCCTCTCAGAGGTGATCTGTCTGAGAGGTCATCCTCTCAGAGGAGAACTGTTCTGGAGGTCGTCTCTCAGAGGAGATCTGTCTGGAGGTCCTCCTCTCAGAGGAGATCTGTCTGAGGTCGTCCTCTCAGAGGAGATTGTCTGGAGATCACCCTCTCAGAGGAGATCTGTCTGGAGTCGTCCTCTCAGAAGAGATCTGTCTGGAGGTCGTCCTCTCAGAGGAGATCTGTCTGGAGTACCCTCTCAGAGGAGATCTTGTCTGGAGTCATCCTCTCAGAGGAGATCTGTCTGGAGGTATCCTCTCAAGAGATCTGTCTGGAGGATCGTCCTCTCAGAAGAGATCTGTCTGGAGGTCGTCCTCTCAGAAGAGATCTGTCTGGAGATCACCTCTCAGAGGAGATCTGTCTGGAGGTACCTCTCAGAGGAGATCTGTCTGGAGGTCGCCTCTCAGAAAGATCTGTCGAGTCCCCTCTCAGAGGAGATCTGTCTGGAGGTCACCTCTCAGAGGAGATCTGTCTGGAGGTCTCTCCTCGCAGAGGAGATCGTCTGGAGGTTCATCCTCTCAGAGGGAGATCTGCTTCTGAGGGTCGTCCTCTCAGAGAGATCTGTCTGGAGGTCATCCTCTCAGAGGAGATCTGTCTGGAGGTCATCCTCTCAGAGGAGACTGTCTGGAGCTCATCTCTCAGAGAGATCTGTCTGGAGGTCGTCCTCTCAGAGGAGATCTGTCTGGAAATCACCCTCGTCAGAGGAGATCTGTCTGGAGGTCGTCCGTCTCGAGAAGAGATCTGTCTGGAGGTCGTCCTCTCGAAGACAGAGATCTGTCTTGGAGGTCGTCCTCTCAGAAGAGATCTGTCTGGAGATCACCTCTCAGAGAGATCTGTCTGGAGTCACCTCTCAGAGGAGATCTGTCTGAGGTCGCCTCTCAGAAGAGATCTGTCTGGAGATCATCCCTCTCAGAGGAGATCTGTCTGGAGGTCATCCTCTCAGAGGAGATCTGTCTGGAGTCGTCCTCTCAGAGGAGATCTGTCTGGAGGTCGTCCTCTCAGAGGAGATCTGTCTGGAGATCACCCTCAGAGGAGATCTGTCTGGAGGTCATCCTCTCAGAGGAGATCTGTCTGGAGGTCGTCCTCTACGAGGAGATCTGTCTGGAGATCACCTCTCAGAGAGATCTGTCTGGGGTCGTCCTCTCAGAGGAGATCTGTCTGGAGGTCATCCTCTCAGAGGAGACTGTCTGGAGGTCGTCCTCTCAGAGGGAGATCTGTCTGGAGGTTATCCTCTCAGAGGAGATCTGTCTGAGTCATCCTCTATGAGGAGATTTTCTGGATGTCGTCCTCTCAGAAGAGATCTGTCTGGAGGTCGTCCTCTCAAAGAGAATCTGTTGGGAGTTCATCCTCTCAGAGGAATCTGTCTGGAGGTATCCTCTCAGAGGAGATCTGTCTGGAGGTTGTATCCTCTCAGAAGGAGATCTGTCTGGAGGTCGTCTCTCAGAGAGATCTGTCTGGAGTCATCCTCTCAGAGGAGATCTGTCTGGAGGTCCATCCTCTCAGAAGAAGATCTGTCTGGAGGTCGTCCTCTCAGAGGAGATCTGTCTGGAGTCGTCCTCTAGAAGAATCTGTCTGGAGGTCATCCTCGCAGAGGAGATCTGTCTGGAGGTCATCCTCTCAGAGGAGATCTGTCTGGAGGTCGTTGCTCTCAGAGGAGATTGTCTTGGAGGTTGTCCTCTCAGAGGAGAGCTACTAGTACTCTCTTAGAGGACTGCTGAGTCATCTCCTTTTCGTCAGAGGAGATCGGGTCCTGGAGGTCATCCTCTCAAGGAGATCTGTCTGGAGGTCATCCTCTCAGAGGAGATCATGTTGGAGTCAGGTCCTCTCCAGAGGAAGATCTGTCTGGAGGGTCCCTCAGGATTCTCTGAGTTTCAAGAAGATCTGTCTGGAGTCATTCCTCTCAGAGGAGATCTGTCAGAGGAGATCTCTCAGAAGAGATCTGTCTGAGCGCATCGCTCTAGAGGAGATCTGTCTGGAGGTCATCTCTCAGAGGAGATTCTGTCTGGAGGTCCGTCCTCTCAGAGAAGATCTGTCTGAGGTTCATCCTCTCAGAGGAGATCTGTCTGGAGGTCATCCTCTCAGAGAGATCTGTCTGGAGGTCGTCCTCTCAGAAGAGGATCTGTCTGGAGGTCTCCCTCAGAGAGATCTGTCTTGGAGATCACCTCTCAGAGGAGATCTGTCTGGAGGTCACCCTCTCAGAGGAGATCTGTCTGGAGTCGTCCTCTCAGAAAGATCTGTCTGGAGATCACCTCTCAGAGGAGATCTGTCTGGAGGTGTCCTCTCAGAGGAGATCTGTCTGGAGGTCGTCCTCTCAGAAGAGATCTGTCTGGAGGTTCAGTCCTCTCAAGGAGATCTGTCTGGAGGTCATCCTCTCAGAGGAGATCTGTCTGGAGGTCGTGCTCTCAGAGGAGATCTGTCTGGAGATCATCCTCTCAGAGGAGATCGCTGTCTGGGAGGTCATCCTCTCAGAGGAGATCTGTCTGGAGGTCAGATCCTCTCAGAGGAAGATCTGTCTGGAGGTCATCCTCTCAGAGAGGATCTGTCTGGAGGTCATCCTCTCAGAGGAGATCTGCTGAGGTCGTCCTCTCAGAGGAGACTGTTCGTGGAGTCATCCTCTCAGAGAGATCTGTCAGAGGGGGCAGATCTGTCAGAGGAGTCTCTCAGAGAGAGATCTGTCGGAGTATCCTCTGAGAGGACATCTGTCTGGAGGTCATCCTCTCAGGGAGATCTGTCTGTGGAGGTCATCCCTCTCAGAGGAGATCTGTCTGGAGGTCTCCTCTAAGAGGAGATCTGTCTGAGGTCATCTCTCAGAGGAGATCTGTCTGGAGAGTCATCCTCTCAGAGGAGGTCTGTCTGGAGGTCGTCCTCTCAGAGGAGATCTGTCTGGAGGTCATCCTCCTCAGAGGAGATCTGTCAGAGGAGATCTCTCAGAAGAGATCTGTCTGGAGATCTTCCTCTCAGAGGAGATCTGTCTGGAGGTCACTCCTCTCAGAGGAGATCTGTCTGGAGGTCATCCTCTCAGAGGAGATCTGTCTGGAGGTCTTCCTCTCAGAGGAGATCTGTCTGGAGTCATCCTCTCGAAGAGATCTGTCTGGAGTCGTTCCTCTCAGAGGAGATCTGTCTGGATCATCCTCTCAGAGAGATCTGTCTGGAGGTCACCTCTCAGAGGAGATCTGTCTGGAGGTCTCCTCTCAGAGGAGATCTGTCTGGAGTCATCCTCTCAGAGGAGATCTGTCTGGAGTCATCCTCTCAGAGGAGATCTGTCTGGAGGTCTCCTCTCAGAGGAGATCTGTCTGGAGGCGTCCTCTCAGAGGAAGATCTGTTCAGAGGAGATCTGTCAGAGGAGTCTCTCAGAAGAGATCTGTCTGGAGGTCATCCTCTGAGAGGACATCTGTCTGGAGGTCATCCTCTCAGAGGAGATCTGTCTGGAGTCATCCTCTCAGAGGAGATCTGTCTGGAGGTCATCCTCTCAGAGGAGATCTGTCTGGAGTCATCCTCTCAGAGGAGATCTGTCTGGAGGTCATCCTCTCAAGGAGGTCTGTCTGGGGCGTCTCTCAGGGATATCTGTCTGGAGGTCATCCTCTCAGAGGAGATCTGTCGAGGGTCCTTCTCAGAGAGAGATCTGTCTGGAGTCATCCTCTCAGAGGAGATCTGTCTGGAGGTCTCCTCTCAGAGGAGATCTGTCTGGAGGCATACCTCTCAGAGGAGATCTGTCTGGAGGTCACCTCTCAGAGGAGATCTGTTCTGAGTCATCCTCTCAGAAGAGATCTGTCTGGAGGTCGTCCTCTCAGAGGAGATCTGTCTGGAATCATTCCTCTCAGAGGAGATCTGTCTGGAGGTCATCCTCTCAGAGGAGATCTGTCTGGAGGGCATCTCTCAGAGGATATCTGTCTTGGAGTCATCATCCTCTCAGAGGCGGATGTTGCCTACCTGACTCTCTCCTTGAAATGAAAGGGATTAAGGGATGTTGAGAACAGTGGATAATTTTGACAGCGGGCCCACTTTGCCTGGCTGGACCGTGAGTAGCCAATGCAATTTTGTGCTATATTGTTAAGTACTATTCAATGTTAGACAATTTCAATAATGATAGTAAGAAAATTGAGATGTCTGTTTATGATACCTTTACTCGTGTCTCAGGAAGCAGTGCAACAGTMGCATGAAAATATTACAACACAGTAGATTGATTCAAGAATAGAATTTTCCATCAACTCTTAGTGTTTCACAATTTCYTGTCTCATGTTGTCTTAGGCAMTATTCTAATTATAAGCCTGTTCATCTTAATAATGTTARGTTCTCCTTGATTCTCCCTCTGTTTCTTGATACAGGTATGGTGAACACGGAGAGCATGCCACAGACGTTTTAATTTTTGATGCGCAATGACTACTTCAAAGACTGTGTGGATTACACAGYAACTGGGAAGCATGGAGTTCTGRGGGGMTATTTCACAGACCCATCCCTTCCTGGACAGTGCCCAGACTGCCAGTTTGATGTATTAGGCATGGAGAGAGCTGTGACAGAGGGGTGGAAAATAAGGAGAGAGAGGGATATATCTGTTACATATAGGAGATGGGGGGGGGGCACAGTGGGTGCTGTGGAGGAGAGGCAGGGTGGATACTGTGGAGGAGAGGCAGGGTGGAAACTGTAGAGGAGAGGCAGGGTGGAAACTATAGAGGAGAGGCAGGGTGGATACTGTNGCAGGGTGGATACTGTGGAGGAGAGGCAGGGTGGATACTGTGGATACTGAAAAATCTGTCACATGTACATTTCATTCAGTGGAATTTAGTTTATACAGAAACACGATTGTTGTGTCAAGAATTTGACAAAMWAACATTCTACAGACAACAATATTTACTGACACCAAGAAGCCCAATAACAACAAGATCAGTGATTTCTAAATGAAAACAGTTTTTACAACACAGTGTGGTGATTCATTCTATTAATGAAMGACTCTAGTTGACAATGTCTGTCAACTTCAATGGTGTGTATTCATGAATATTTACWATCYTATGTTTACACACTAGAGAGCTATTCTACATTGTTGCTCCAGTGTGTCTTACTGAACATGACCAGGATTAGAGTGAAACATCATGTTGTGTTTGACACAGGGACCACCTGACACAGGGACACTGAGGAGTCTTCAAACCAAACCCTAAACCCTGGATAGAGGGGCTCAGTGAATGTAGTGTGGAATGTGTGCAGGTGGGTCAGTGAGTCAGAGGAGACTCTGTAGAAGGACAGAGTGCRGGCTGGCCAGTCCAGATACACTCCTACTCTGTGGGGGCTGGAGGGGGGGACGTCTATGGTAGTGGGATTATTATTGTGATAAGCTTTGTAACTGTTGTAAGAGCAGAACAGACTCCAGGACTTGTCATTCCATCCAATCAGACAGTCCATACCCCCTCCTCTCCTGCTGATTCCTTTATATGTCACTCCTATAATTGCCACACTCCCACTCCACTCTACCTCCCAGTAACAGCGCCCAGTCAGACCCTCTCTACACAGCACCTGTCCAC
>NW_019944267.1:80056-90709 GCF_002910315.2 Salvelinus sp. IW2-2015 | reverse complement strand
GGCGACCTGTCAGCGGTCAGCATTTGTGGTTTAAAGTGCGGGCGCTCGGGGCAGACAAGGAATTGAGCATTATACCGAAGCCCTGTTACTCGGCTGAGAGCACGGTCTGGCACTCGCTAATATTAGGCAGCACTGATATACCGTCCATGGTGCGCGGCGTCAGTGCGTGGCGACCGGTCACATGCACATCGGTATACCGTGAGCTTGTCTGTCATTGGCAGGCAATCTTCAATGCTGCTGAGTTACAGGGAACCATTTCCTCCCTCATGTGAGTACCTTCCTGCAGCTGCATCCCTGAACATGAGCGCGTCTCACAGCAGGCCATGCACCTTGATCAAGGTCTAGCCGTTCGCGAGAGCCCGCTAGTTGCATCCAGCTTATCTGTGACATGCGAGTGTCTAGGACTCTCCATGACGAGAACAGCTTACGAGGCCCTTGGTGCGTTGCGTGGTGCTCTGGGTCACTACGGTGTGAAACTGCAGGCTGGAGACACCGTCACCGCACAGGGGAGAGTTTGCGTGGAGGAGGACAGGGCTTCTTGGAGACGCACTGGAAGCCTGGTGGTGTGTAGGCACTGGTGGTACTGGCTGGGGCGGTGGCGCCTGGAAATACGGACCGTGCCGGCGTACATGGCTCCCTTTGAGCAACTGACGCTGCCCAACCTTTACCTGGTTGTATGCTCCTCGTCGCCGACCTCAGTGTCGGGGAGGTGGAATAACCCGCACCGGCCTATGTAAGGCGAACCGGGGCCACATCCGTAAGGCTGGGCCATGTAAGCCAGGCCCGAGGAGACGCACTGGTGGCCAGATGCGTTGGACACCGGCTTCATAGAATCGGCTCAACGCTCAATCTAGCCCGGCGTTAGTGGAGCCTGGAATGTTACCGACCGGGCTATGCACGGCGTAACCAGGCAGACATCCATGCGCTTAACTGCGTCACACGGGTGTCCGCCCGTACTCCCGCTCTCCACGGTTAGCTCTGGGAAGTGGGCGCAGGTCTCCTACTGCCTCCAGGCACCTACTCTTAGCCCCCCCAAGAATTTTTGGTAGTACTTCACAGGGCTTCCAGCTTGCTTTCGGTGCTGCCTCTCAATTCGCCGCTCTCTGCTTTCGCTTGCTCTGTCAGCTCAGGCTTTGGGGAACGGCGTATTTCTCCTGGGTTGAGCCCAAGTCCCTTATACCAATCCATCATTCGTCACTCGCCAATGTCCAGAAATCCTGTGTAGGTGGTCTGTTTGCCGTTTCACACGCTGCTTGGTCCTTTGGTGGGTAATTTCTGTCACGATCGTCCTTGTGGAGAGAGAGATGACCAAGGCGCAGCGTGTGAAAATACATCTTCTTTTATTAGAAGAAGGAAAAGACACAAAACGAACACTATAACAAACAAACCAAAACACAACCGACCGTGAGCTATAAACGTAGTGCCACACCACAAGGTACAAACGTTCAACATGACAATTAACCCACAAATACATGATGCCTATGGCCCTAAATATGGCTCCCAATCCGAGACAAATGAAAAACATCTGTCTCTGGATTGAGAACCACTCAGGCAACCAAAGACATAACTACACATACACTCACCATAGACTTCCCTAGAACATTCATAACACAAACCAACTCTCACAAAATCCCCCTAACACTAACAACACCACCAAGACAAAACACACACATACCCATGTCACACCCTGACCTAACTAAAATAATAAAGAAAACTTAGAATACTAAGGCCAGGGCGTGACAGCATTCAAACTGACAGAGATGGGTTTGTTAAAATCTATCCACTTGATGGTTTCATTTCAGAGAGACAAATAATCCTGTTTTTATGCTATTAAATGCTATATATCTGCCTCACTTTCAGAGAAATAAGTAGTACTGCTTGGTTTTACACAGTGAAATTTAACAAACATACATTTATAATAAAGACTGTACAAATTATACATTTGTGACATCAGTAAATTGTTTTTTTTTATAATTCAATACAGTAATATAAGATCTGTATGTAAAACATATACTTTTGAATTTAGCAGATTTTTTATCTATGGCCTGGTATCACAAAAGCTTCTTAAGGCTAAGTTCATCATTAGAATCTTTGAAGGATCATTGTTAAATCTCTGAGCTGTTTCCCAAAACCATCATTATTAACGATGCACTTGAAAWTGCTCAAAATCTAACGCCTGCCTCAGACCACTCATAGAACAGCTAAGTGCTATTTTGCCCTCCTGCGTCACTTTATACACAGAAGATCTCTGCTAAAAATATAATCACATGGTTTATCCGCCTCGCTGTGACAGCTGACTACAAATACAAAGTTGCAAATGTCTTTGCAATTGATACAAACAAGTGAAATATAAAATGATGCTTCAAATGAAAACCGAGATGACTGCATTAAAATTTAACCAGTTGGCTAAACATTTCATGGTCAATCAACTGAATTATATTTTGCTACTTGTATCAAATCAAATCAAACGTATTGGTCACATACACATGGTTAGTAGATGTTATTGTGAGTGTAGTGAAATACTTGTGCTTCTAGCTCTGACAGTGCAGCAGTATCTAACAAGTAATATCTAACAATTCCACGTCGACCACGGAGAAGGAGAGTGCACAGTCCATGGTAGCTGGCCGCGTCGGTGGGACTGTGTTATCTTCAAAATGGACGAAGAAGGTGTTTAGCTTGTCCGGCAGCAAGACGTCGGTGTCCAATATGGGTCTGGTTTTCCTTGTGTAGTCTATGATTGACTGTAAACCCTGCCACATACGTCTCGTGTCTGAGCCGTTGAATCGCGACTACACTTTGTCTCGATATTGACGTTTTCCCTGTTTGATTGCCTTGCAGAGGGAACGACTACTCTGTTTTGTATTCTGCTATATTCCCCGTCACTTTGCCATGGTTAAATGCGGTGCTTCCTGCTTTCAGTTTTGCATGAATGCTGCCATCAATCCACAGTTTCTGGTTAGGGTAGGTTTTAATAGTCACACTGGGTACAACATCTCCTATACACTTCTTGATGAAATCAGTAACCTTCTCAGTGTACACGTCAGTACTATTCTCGGAAGCTACTCGGAACAMATCCCAGTCCACGTGATCAAAACAATCTTGAAGCGTGAATTCCGATTGGTCAGACCAGCACTGAATAGTCCTTAGCACGGGTGCTTCCTGTTTGAGTTTCTGACTTTAGGAAGGGAGGAGCAAAATGGAGTCGTGGTCAGATTTGCCGAAAGGAGGGCAGGGGGAGGGCCTTGTATGCATCCCGGAAGTTAGAGTAGCAATGGTTCAGTGTTTTTCCAGCGCGAGTGCTATAGTCAATATGCTGATAGAATTTAGGCATCTTTTTCCTCAAATTTGCTTTGTTAAAATCCCAGCTACAATAAATGCACCTCAGGATATTTGGTTTTCAGTTTTCATAAAGTCCAGTGAAGTTCCTTGAGGGCCGTTGTGGTATCGGCTTGAGTAGGGATATACACGGCTGTGACAATAACCAAAGAGAATTCTCTTGGGAAATAATACGGTCGGCATTTGATTGTGAGGATTCTAGGTCAGGTGAAATAAAGGACTTGAGTTCCTGTATGTTGTTACAATTACACCATGAGTCTTTAGTCATTGAAACATACACCCCCTTCTTCTTCTTCCCGGAGAGATGTTTATTTCTGTCACTGCGATGCACTGAGAATCCAAGTGACTGTACTGACTCTGACAGTATATCCCGATAGAGCCATGTTTCCGTGAAACAGAGTATGTTACAATTCCTGAGTTCTCTCCGGAAAGCAACTCTTCCACTGATCCTGTCAACTTTGTTATCTAGGGACTGGACATTAGCAAGTAATATACTCGGAAGCAGTGGGTGGTGGTGCCCGTCTCCTAAGTCTGACTAGAAGACTGCTCCGGCTCCCTCCTCTACGGCGGCGTTGTTTTGGGTCGGCCTCTGTTATCAATTCAAATGCCCTGGGTGGTGCGGACAAAGGATCTGCTTCGGAAAGTCATATTCCTGGTCGTAGTGCTGGTAAGTTGACACCGCTCTGATATCCATAGTTTTTCCCGGCTGTATGTAATAACACATACGATTTTCTGGGCTAACAATGTAAGAAATATTACATTAAAAACGAAATACTGCAAAGTGTCCTAAGGACTAGAAACTTTGTCGCGGCATTTTTTTCTTTCTGTTGGTCTGTAATTTGTCTCAATATATTTCATATGTGTAGCCTAACATGTGTGCAATGATGTGCCAAATCTGTGATGTAGTGCATTTTTAATTGTGTAAGTGTCAGAAAAAGCCGCCTCAATATCGTCGTCTCAGTATTTTTAACAAATTATAAATCCTCTTAAGACTGGGGGCGATGTTTTCGCTTTTGGCTAAAAAGGCGTACCCATTTGAAACTGACTATTTCTCAGCCCCCGAAACTAGAATATGCATATAATAGTCAGATTAGATAGAAAACACTCTGAAGTTTCCAAAACTGTAACATTTTTGTCTGTGAGTTAAACAGAACTGATATTGCAGGCTAAACCTGAGGAAAATCCAACCAGAAGTGCCCCTGTTCTTGAGACCTCTCTGTTCCCATGCATCCCTATTGCCCATATAAAGGGATATCAAACAGACTTCTTTTTCTATGTCTTCCCTAAGGTGTCAACAGCCTTTAGACATAGTTTCAGGCTTGTATTTTGAAGGATGAGCGTGAACGACCACATTGCGTAAGTGGATAGGTGGGGGCTCTCGAGTGATTTTTGCGCAAAAGAGAAAGCAGCCATTGTTACTCTCAGTCCTAGTGAAAAGCCAACTGTCTCGGTTGATATATTATCGAATAGATATTTGAAAAACACCCTGAGGATGGATTATAAACAACGTTTTACATGTTTCTGTGGATATTATGGATATAATTTGATTTTTTTCCGGCGTGTTTGCGACCGCTCTTTCCGGTGGTTCCTGGCATAACGCATCAAACTAACGAGGTATTTGGATATAAAAAATATCTTTATGGAACAAAAGGAACATTTGCTGTCTAACTGGGAGTCTCGTGAGTGAAAACATCCGAAGATCATCAAAGGTAAACGATTAATTTGATTGCTTTTTGATTTTCGTGACCAAGTTACCTGACGTAGTGTACTTATTGTTTTGTCGAGAGATCGATAAACTTACACAAACGGTTGTATTGCTTTCGCTGTAAAGCATAATTTCAAAATCTGAGACGACAGATGGATTAACAAAAGGCTAAGCTGTGTTTTGCAATATTGCACTTGTGATTTCATGAATTATATTTTATTAATATACCTGTCGCGCTAGGCTAGGCTATGCTAGTCAGCGTTTCTGATGAAAAATATCCCGGATCCGGGATGGGGAGTCCAGAGAGGTTTTAAGGAAAGAATTGAATGTAAAAGCTGATCTGAGAGCGGCGCTCCCTTCCTTTTCAATCCTATCAGTTTCGACACTGCTCCAAAGAGACACATAGCGACTGTTTACTTTGGATGATGTTTGGGAAAAGCATGTAACATCTTCGGCAGTTGTAGGAAGGATGCATCTTTAAAACACTCGTAAGTCTAAATTCCATCACTATCTGGAAACTGTCCCCAGAGAGACTTATAGTACAGTTGCCATATCTTCATTTGATATTTTGTTCTGAAAGAAATGTTCCTGCACGCAGGAAAAAACATAAATGTGATAAAAATGTGGATATCGCGTTTTGGAAAAAAACATAATAAATTCTTAAACATATTGTCATCTCACCTCTTAACTTTGATCTCATGTTCCCCAGAGAGACTCATTTAGAGCAGGGCCCCCTCCTCTCTCTCTCCAGAGAGACTCATTTTAGAACACGGACCCCTAAACAGAGATCCAGCATGTTGGTTGTGGTTAACACAGTGACAACTAATTTTGACTGTCAATTGTTCTCATTTATGAATTATCTCTTTGAGAAATAAAACATTTACAAAAGGCATATAGAAACCGTCATGTGAATTATCTCTGAGAAATAAAACATTTAAACAGGCATATAGAAACTCATGTGATTTTAATGCATCACATGAACATCTAGCTGATTGATATCTATTCTCCATGGTAACTCGTCATTAATAATAATAATAATGTGTCACTGTTTGTCACACAAACACACAGAGAGGGATGTTGTGTTTTGTTTAATATTGTTTTAGGACTAAGAAAATCTTAAAAAAAGTATTTTTACATAGATTATTATAACAAACAAAAATAAATGGGAAAATGGGAGAGGAGAAATGTGTCACGTTCCTGACCTGTTTTCCCTTGTTTTGTATTTATTTAGTATGGTCAGGCGTGAGTTGGTGGTTGTCTATGTGTGATTTTCTATGTTGGGATTTTGTGTTCGGCCTGGTATGATTCTCAATCAGAGGCAGCTGACAAGTGTTTTTCGTCTTCGTTATTATTGTTAAATAAATCTTATGTCTTCATACCTCGCTGCATATTGTCCGATCCTCTGCTCTTCCTCAGATGAGGAGGAGAACGAAAGTAACAGAAACACCCACCAACAGCAGCAGCAGCAGCGGAGAAAAACCCAGGACTCATGGACGTGGGAGGAGATTCTGGACGGCAAGGGACCCTGGCTCAGCCACGGGAATATTGCCGTCTAAAGCCGAGCTTGGAGGCAGCGAAGGCAGAGAGGCGACGGTTATGAGAAGGCAGCGCGGCGACGCGGTTGGGAAGCCCGAGAGTCAGACCCAAAAATTCTTGGGGGGGGAGGCACCGCGGAGTGTGGCAAGCCGGGTAGGAGACCTGAGCCAACTCCCCGGCTTACCGTGGAGTGAGAGGGCGTCGTACTGGTCAGACACCGTGTTATGCGTGGAGTGCACGGTGTCCCCAGTACGCGTGCTTAGCCCAGTGCGGCTATTCCACCTCGCCGCACTGGTAGGGCTAGGTTGGGCATCGAGCCGGGTGTCATGAAGCCGGCCCAACGCATCTGGTCTCCAGTGCGTCTCCTCGGGCCGCGTACATGGCACCAGCCTTACAAATGGTGTCCCCGGTTCGCCAGCATAGCCCAGTGCGGGCTATTCCACCTCGCCGCACTGGCAGGGCTACGGGGACCATTCAACCAGTAAGGTGGGCAGGCTCGGTGCTCAAGAGCTCGTGTACTCCTTCACGGTCGGTTAATCCGGTGCCACCTCCACGTACCAGTCCTCCGGTGGCAGCCCCCCGCACCAGGCTGTCTCTTCGTCTCCTCCCTACAGGTGTGCCTGCCTGCCCAGCGCCGTCTGAGCTGCCCGCCTGCCAGCGCCGTCTGAGCTGCCGCCTGCCCAGCGCCGTCTGAGCTGCGCTGCCTGCCAGCGCCGCTGAGTGCCCGCCTGCCCAGCGCCGTCTGAGCTGCCCGCCTGCCCAGCGCCGTCTGAGCTGCCCGCCTGCCCAGCGCCGTCTGAGCTGCCCGCCTGCCAGCGCCGTCTGAGCTGCCCGCCTGCCCAGCGCCGTCTGAGCTGCCGCCTGTCCCGAGCGCGTCAGAGCTGCCCGTCTGTCCCGAGCAGTCAGAGCTGCCCGTCTGTTCCCGAGCGTCAGAGCTGCCCGTCTGTCCCGAGCCGTCAGAGCTGCCCGTCTGTCCCGAGCCGTCAGAGCCGCCCGTCTGTCCCGAGCAGCCAGAGCCGTCCGCCAGAACAGGAGCAGCCAGAGCCGTCCGCCAGACAGACAGCCAGAGCCGTCTCGCCAGGACAGGGAGCAGCCAGAGCCGTCCGCCAGACAGGGCCATGCACGTCGCAAGCCATGCGCCAGAGCCGTCAGCCAGCCATGACCAGCCAGAGCGTCAGCCAGCCATGACCAGGCCAGAGCGTCAGCCAGCCAGGAGTGCCAAGCGTCAGCAGCCAGGATCCTGCCAGAGCCTCAGTCAGCCAGGCTGCCAAAATCGCTCTTCACTCTGGAGCTGCCGAGCGTCCTTCACTCCAGCGCTGCCGGAGTCTCCCGCCTGTCCGGCGCTGCCGGAATTCCCCGTGCATTCGGACCCATGGTAGGGTGCCCAGGGCCATGGTCGGCGGCGAGGATCGCCGCTCATAAAAAGGCCACGGGGCGATTTAAGGAGGCGGACAAAAAAAACATGTTAAAGTGGGTCCACGTCCCGCGCCAGAGCCGCCACCGCGGACAGACGCCCACCCAGACCCTCCCCTAGAGTTTTAGTGGTGCGCCCGGAGTTCGCACATTGAGGGGGTTCTGTCACGTTCCTGACCTGTTTCCCTTGTTTGTATTTTATTTAGTATGGTCAGGGCGTGAGTTGGGTGGTTGTCTATGTGTGATTTTCTATGTTGGGATTTTGGTTCGGCCTTGGTATGATTCTCAATCAGAGGCAGCTGTCAATCGTTGTCCCTGATTGAGAATCATACTTAGGCAGCCTGGTTTCACGTGTGTTTTGTGGGTGTTTGGTTCCTGTGTTAGTGTTATGCCACACGGGGACTGTTTCGTTTGTTCCTGTTCGTGCGTTCTTCGTTGTCTGTAAGTTCTCATGTTCAGGTCTGTTTACGTCGTTTGTTGTTTGTAGTTTATTAAGTGTTTTTCGTCTTCGTTATTATTGTTTAAATAAATCATTATGTCTTCATACTCGCTGCACATTGTCCGATCCTTGCTCTTCCTGCAGACGAGAGGAGAACGAATGTTACCAAAAATGCACAGAGACAGTGTTGTTTAACTCACTGACCATGTCCCATGAGTTCTTCTTACCTTTGTGTCAGTAGAAAAGTTCCCTCTCTAAACTTTATAGGAGGAACCATAGACCGGTCACTCTTCATGGACACACAGCTGGGTACAGGGGAGGCTGGTCTCTTGCGCTTGATTGGGCTTCAACACAACAGAGACAAACATTTCTTCTCTCATTTTACTCTGAACTCAGATAGGAAAATAAGAAGAGTTTCATTCCAAAACGCATTAATCCATTGTCAGAAATGTTGGTAAATTTGATTTTAATTGCTTAAAGAAATGATGAAAAAGATGTTGTGTTTTTTCACTAGCTAATCATTGGCATTCAATGACAGACATGTGTTTGTTATATATCTATCACTTGATGGTTTCATTTCAGAGAGACAAATAATTGTGTGTTTGTTTTCCAAATGCTATATATCTGTCTCACTCTCAGAGAAATAAGTAGTACTGCTAGGTTTTACACAGTTAAATGTTACAAATAGCTACATGTATAATAAAGAACTGTACAAATTCATTCATTTGTGACATTCAGCATAAATTTATTTTTTATAATTCAATACAGTAATATTTAAGATCTGTATGTAAACATATACTTTTGAATTTAGCAGATATTTTATCTATGACCTGGTATCACAAAAGCTTCTTAAGGCTAAGTTCATCATTAGAATCTTTGAAGGATCATTGTTAAATCTCTGAGCTGTTTCCCAAAACCATTATTAACGATGCACTTGAAAATGCTCAAAATCTAACGCCTGCCTCAGACCACTCGTAGAACAGCTGAGTCTTTAGATGCTTCTCCCCCTCCAGCATCATTTTATACACAGAAGATCTCTGCTAAAAAATAGATTCACATGGTTAATCCGTCTCTTTTTGATCGCTGATAATTTCAGAACAAAGTTGACTACAAATACAAAGTTACAAATGTCTTTGTAATTGATACAAACAAGCGACATATGAAAGTATGCTTCAAATAAAAGCCCAGRTGACTGCATTAAAATATTAACAGTAGTTTATAGGCCTATTTCAATCATATTAAAATACATTTAATGTTCAATCAATGGAGTTATATTGCCACTTGTAGACTACTGTCAGTAATTTGTCAATATATTTCATGCCTAACATTTGCGCAATGATGTGCCAAATCTGTGATTTAGTGCATTTTTATTGGGTAAGCATTAGAATAAGGCGCCTCAATATTTTCAGGCGTAGGTGGTAATGTCTCTCTAGGAGCTGATCCRTTGTCAGTATTGTGAACTAATTATAATGTTAAGAAAATATTTGAACGCAGAAAGCTGATCTGAGAACAGGGCTCCCATACTTTCGATCCTCTACATAACAACATGCTCCAACGAAGCACTTAGAAATCGTTCTCTCTACGTTGTGAGTGGGAAATGTATGTTACATCTTCAGCTGTTGTAGGAAAGATGCATCTTAAAACACTCGTAAACCTAAATTCCATCGCTATCRGGAAACTGGGTCCAGAGTGACTTACAATACAGTTATCGTACTGTAGTGTATTCAAGCTTTAAAAAGGCTTCTATAGTTTGTAATTTTCACTTAAAAAATGTCCAGCTTGATTTGCCCTAATGAAGAAAGGTACCAACCCCTACAAAACATATTAATGAATTATAATCCACATAATTTTCCTGCTGTGAGAAACTGGGTCAAATTAAGATATGACATCTGTAAGTGCATTCGTTTTATATACAAGATACGAACATTCTATTCAAGCTAAACAATGGATATATAGCGTTTTAAAAAATAGCAATATTGAAGGTACCCATAAGCAATCATTTATGATGAAAAAACGAAAGTGAAAAAATTGTGGCTATAGTATTTTGGAAATAAACTTAATTATTAAAATTGTCATCTCACCTCTTAGCTTTGGTGTCATGTTCCCCAGAGTGACTCATTTCAGAGGCAGGGTCCCCCTCCTCTCTCTCCCCAGAGAGACTCATTTCAGAGGCAGGGTCCCCCTCCTCTCTCTCCCCAGAGAGACTCATTTCAGAGGCAGGGAC